>NW_026886750.1:0-7961 GCF_032173495.1 Musca vetustissima | reverse complement strand
AAACGAACGTGATTTTAAACACTTTAAGAACGCGGATAAAAAATTAACGCTGGATGGATTAGAAGCGAATACGACAACGATGATTTTTGTGTTGATGTGAAATGTTTAGACGTGAAGAATTTCAGAGGAAATTAATAAAAATAAATAAATTGTTTATATTGCGGTCGTACGCGAGTGATAGAAAAAAAAATTCCAACCCAGCGTTTTAATAGGGTGTATAAAAATTAATTAAATTAAAATGGAATACAAATTAAAATAAATATTGAAAAAATATGAATGATTCAATGAAAATGTTACTAAAAAGTTGAGCCAAGAAAAAAAATAACAACAACATTGGTCTTTGTTTTTTGTTTGTTGTTTTTTGCGCTAACAAAAACACGTTTTGCCTCAGCATCTATGGATAACAGAAATAAAAAAATCTACACCAAAATATTTTTTTTTTGAAAACAAAAATAAATAAATGAAAAAGAATAAATAAATATTTTTGAATGGTTTGAATGGCCCAAAAAAGGAAGGAAAAAATCTCCAAAAAAAGTTTTGAAAAAATACAAGAAAAATAATAACAACAAATTCAAGTGAAAGAAAAGAGGTATAAAAAATCAAAATAAAAAGGAATATTTCCTACGTGTCTTCTCCCCAAAAAATAATCCGAAGGAAAAGAAAATAAATAAAAATAAAGAAAGGAGTGTTGTTAATAATTTGCAAAGTATAAAAAGGAAGGAAAGAAAAAAGAAAATCTTATTGGAAATATTTTTTACAAAAAAATGTCTCATCACACTTAATTAAGGAAATATAAATACAAGCAACAGCAGTCATAAAGTGTATAATTTAAAAGGTAATTTACAAAAATAACAAAAAATTAAAAAATCACAATCTTGTTTTTTCTCGCTTCATTATCAACAAAAATAAAGTGTCGTTCGAAACAAATTTCTTAATTAATTAATTATTAGCCATTGGCAAAAAATATTAATGGTGGCTTTTTGTGAATTTTCTGTGTGTGTTTTGCCGCCATCATTCGGCAAATTGCAGTGCATAAATTAATAAATAATTTATTAATAATTAAAAAAATATCTGATTGTGTTTATTTTTGGGTGTTATATGTTAATTAATTGTATTAAAACCAGAATATTGCAAAAAAGATAATAAAATAATTTTTTTTTTGTAAAAAAAATCAAATATTGAGTGTCGGCATAAAGGCCTTATATCTAATAATATCCATTTCAGTTGTTTTGAGTTTTCGCAATTTGGCCCTGTTACATCGTATCAAGTGTCGTTGCTTACATTGCCTGGTGTTTATTGCCACTTTACACAGTGCGCGGTGTAAATGTATACGGTGTGCGTTTGTTTGACAAGAGCGAAGATGAAGCTGTAGTAAAAAATGCGACGGTCTATAGCAAACATGAAAATGATATTAATTTTTTGAAAAAAGAAACAAAAAAGATTTGAAAAAAATATTTAAGAAATAAAAATGTAAAACAAATACCAAATTTTTGGGAAAACAAATAAAATAGAAATAAATAAAATTTGTTAACAAAGAAAATTTCAACAACAATAAATTAATGGATCCCATTCGGAATATGTGACAGTGATATATATATTTAGTGTTAATATTATTACAAATTTATAAAATTAATAAAAAACATATTTTCCTGTTAGCCGTGAGTTGAAATGTGATAAACTTTACTTATTTTTTGGAAACTACATAACATATTAAATTGTGGATTTGAGTTTGTACCTTATGTGGAATATATCGAAAATGTGATAAACTTTACTTATTTTTTATTCCACCTTATGTGGAATATATCGAAAAATATATAAATCTGACCTATACATACGACAAAGTCTAGTCATGGAATGCCTTTTTTTAGAAGCATCTTGGAGATATTTTGTAAATGTTAAGAGGTCTTCCTCCATATATGCTACCTTTATATTATTTTAATAAAGTAAAAAAAAAAACATTTAAGAAGTCCTCTATAAATAGAAAATATTTTGTGGTACTTCTCTCTAGACCAGACATTTCTGGGAGTTTTTCACTTATAGAATATTTCGAATTTCTGAAGATTCAACTGTGGGGGCTATGTCAAGGTAACTTTTTGGTAGGAAGATTTGATACCCAATGACAACAAAATTATAGGAATGATATTGAATATAAGCCTGTACCGGCAAACATATACCAATATTGATGATTTGTAGAACGAAGATTTGCTAATCAATGTGAATTTAAAATACAAAATTACAGTCAATTCGGTTGAAAAATGTAAGTTCAACAGACAGTCGGACGGACATAGCTTAATCGACATAGAATTTTATTCAGATCATGAACATATAAATATAATTATGGAGCCTTCGGTGAATATTTCGAAGTGTTGCAAACGAAATGTCAAATACAGAATTATAGTCGTGTCTGGATATAGTGAACTGGTTTTTTTCCTTTTGACTTATTTCGACAAACAAAAAAATGCTACATAGTTCACTACATATAGTTGAAAGTTGAAAAACATGCAAAATGAGTAGATTTTTTCAGGTTCTGGAACGGAACTATAGTTACGACTGTTTTGTATACCATCTACTATAATATTAAGTAAATTTTTCCGTTTGTAACTAATCGAAATAATCATTTCCGACCCTATAAAATTATATGACACAGTGAGATATATTTGCATAGAGTTGTCTTTTGTCTGCAGTTGGAAGATGGGTTATATCGGTCCACGTTTAGGCATAGCTCCCATATGACGTTACCTGCCAATTTTCGGTATTCTGTGATTTTTGAGGACGAATTCGCTGTAATTTGGCATATTGAGTTCTTATAGGATACAAAATCAATCAAATACTAATTTTCAATATCGGTCGATTTTTCCGATACCTTCCATACAAAGTTACTCCAAAATTTCGGTATGTAATTCGATGTAATTTGAAACGTTGTGTAAAATTGTAAATAGCGGTTCACTTCTTTGGATTGCCCCATATAAAGGTACCCCCAAAATATGCGTACATATGCGGAGGTAATCGACCCACCAACGATTCGGAAATGTGATTAAGGGAACCCCCCCCCCCCCCCCCCCCATTCTCGATTTTTTATTTTTAAGATTTTAAATGGGCTGGTAAATGAATACCAATGCTTGTAAAGGTTTGTAACTTGGCACATATATATTTGAAGATTTAAAAAGGAAGAAAAATAATTTACCAAAATTTGTTGTTGTTGTTTTTTGGGTTTAAAGAAAAGTCCATATTTTCGATGGCGGGCATGATAACTCCACACTGGAACATCGGAATCCGAAAATTCCAACTGTGGAAAATCGCCTATTTTTTACCACAAACTAAGTTAAAAAATAAGGAAGATCTTCACCGATTGACTTTATCCTAGTTCATACGAGAGCTACACACTCCCAGAGAAACGTGTCAAAATTTGAAACCGATTGGATTATTAGTTTTTGAGTTATCGTGCCCGCCATTCGTTGTGAGAAAAACGCGTTTAAAGTTTGAAAAGCCCTTTAGCCGTCACTTGATGCTGACATAATAAATCGGCTATATCTTCAAGAGTTCTTGAGATTTTCACTTGAAATTTTGTAGGGACATTCTAGAATTAGAGTAGATACGAATTAAATCAAAAAATGTTTTGACACCGAGAATGGGGGGGGGGGTCCCCTTAAGAATTTATAAAACCTGGTACTGATATTTTGTGGTTATATCTTTTCTATTTCTTTGTTTCATAATAAAAAGTTGTACCATTTTTCAGTGAGAAACCAAAATATAAATTTGCCCAAGTTCAAGTGCTCAAGTTCCAATAATGTACCCAAATACCAATAATGTACCCAAAAGAAAATAGACGCAACATATTTTTTTTTTTAAAAATCTATGCGAGTTATGCTTATGGTAGGCTCCTAAAAACATTATTTTAACAATTTACGCTTAAGTAAAGTCTCAGAAAAAGTATTTAATGTAGACCTCAGAAAAAAAGTTATTTAAAAGATCTACGCTCAAACAAAAATATTATTTAAAAGATCTACGCTCAGAAAAAAAACTATACAACGTACGCACATGTGATCAGTGACTAAGTTGCGGAATACCCCATGGACAATATGGTTCTAATGTATGATTTTTCGATATAATCAGTGCATCAACCCAAAATGGATCCTGACATTTTGACGCCGGATTTTCGGTGTTTTTTGAATTTTTCATATAATTAGGATGCGCTTCCAGATAATGAGCTAAACTGATTATAGGATTGTAGAACTCGTGATTTTTCTTCGTTTAGTGTATATCTCATGAATGTGCTCACCGTAGCTTCTTTGCAATTGGGTTCCAAAGATGAAAATTTTTATAAAAAACCTATTTTTTGAGTCTATATGTAAGAAAGTCCATCCAAATGCAGTGGAACCCCGCGTGATTTTAGTTTTTTTACGTGCCGGTTCTAATGAGCCCAGTCACGTTCAATTCCGCCCAATAAAACGGCGGATATAGGTACCTTGAGTGTGGGAAAAACTGCAAAAAATTATTTTGACAATTTCGCGTATATAATCGCGTTTTTCTTCGAATTGTTTTTGCATACATTCATGCTTGTATTCTCGTATTAGCGAATCTGTGTGAAAATAGGTCAAAAATACATCGATACGCGAATAATATACGTATTTAATCCAAAATTGATAGTGGTGGCACATCAGCGGATCTCAACCAATTCTTTTGAAATAGCTGTACTTTTGTGTATTTTCATTGGAGATTACTGAAATCGGATGCGCATAAAAATCTTATGCACGTTGCGTCATTTTTTAGTTATTTTTAGGGTTTTTGCATAGGAATGTGCATCGAGCGGCACACTTTGGCCGCTAAATGAAACATCGAAAAAATCACAATTATTGGAAGAGATTGGTTCGGTTTATATGAAAACCGCATGCGCATCAACTGATTTCAACGAATACACGAACTGTATGCTTTTTAATGTTGGTCAGTTTCATATGCAGCAACTTCATTATATTTGGTCAGTTTTAAAGTCAAAACTCTTAACAAATGAATCTACCGTTATTTAACAATCATCTAAAAGAATTTGTAGAAGAAATCGTTGCATGTTTTAGAAGATCTAGACAAAAACGTATTGAAAAAAAAACAACATTTTATGGCAATTCAATAATTAATTTATTTTATTTTCAGATATTTCCAAGCTTTTATTTGTTTTTCGCGACTATTAAACCGTATTTCAATGTGATTTGAATAGTATGCAAAGAAAACAATTATGTTTAACCATTTGTCAAGAAATTCGCGAATTACAACAAATATTAATTCGTTTAATTTATATCTGAAATACAAGATGTAAAACCGTTATAACTTTTGTGCGCAGCATCCGAATTTGTGAACGAAAACAGATTTCGAATCAGCATATTTTCCTTAACCTATGTACCTTAAACAAGAATGAGCTCGCAAAAATTTGTTTCAACAAATTTTTTATGGAATTTTAAAAGAATTTTGTAATTTCCCATATGCGCAAAATTTCGTCTCAATCGGACAGACCTTGGAACCTTGACATAAATAATCCTACGTTGCAAAAATGTTTTCAAAAAATTAAGTCTTAATTTTTTTTTACATATACGGTGTTCTTTTTAAAAATATGTTAAATTTCTATATTTAGAACTATTCTTATTCAAAAATTAGTATCTTTTATAAATGATTTTTAAATAATAGCATTGACCAAAACTGAACTTCATGGCAATAATCCAAAGCGTGATTCTATATTTCTGCAACAACTGTATCTAAATTAGTTTCAAATACTACCATATACAATACTGGTAAAATATACAATTCTTCGAGCATTGAAAACAATTCATTTAAACCTATAATTAAAAACTCAGAAATAGTATTTTTAAAAACAAATAAGGATATAAATTTCTGAGAACCTGCAAAATATTTAAAAAAACATTATATACATAGACTATATTCATTACAGTTTTATTATCAATCAAAAATCTAGAGAAACCTCACGATGATAGACTACCTAGTTTCGAAGAAACAAGCCTAAATATCTTTAAATTTTACCTTGATTAAGACATTTCCATCATATTATCAAAACTCTATCACATTTTTAGCTCATAAAATAAAAGCCAATTCCCAGCAATCATTTCAAGATCACAAAGTCATTTCAACACGACACTACATTTTGTCAATCATTTTATCTGTTGTCTGATAACAGACCACTTAAATGTGTAATATATACGCCCTGGGAGATTAATTGCCGCTGAACTTTTGTTTCTATAAATATTTAAATTGAATTAAATAAAATATAGTTTCTGTTATTTTATATTCATGGAAACACTTATTTTCATTAAGAAATGCAAATCAACATCAAAATAAAATAACTCTGTTGTGTTTTCCAGATGAGAAGGAATTTATGCTTGATTGCTCTCTTCCAGCACCACATAAACAAAATTGTAAATTATTTTTGTTTTCTATCGCACACACAGGGGAAAATGTGAACAACAAAAGAATATATGTATATCAAATATAAAATTGTTAATTTATTACAATACAGTTAATTCGTTTTTTGTCATAAAACAAACAGAAAAAAACAACGACAACAATATAGCTTATTTTGTTGAATAAAATCAAAATGCATTGATGAGTGATTCAATAAGAAACAAAATACTTAAGAGCAAAACTTGAAATCAATTTCATGGAAATACTATTGCGTTTTTAATTGAAAATTAAAAAAAAATAAAACTTTTTTTATTTAGTAATTGCAAATAAAAATAATTTATATGTTCTTTTTTATTTTTATTTAGTAATTTTTTCCGAACCTCAACTAATTTAATGTCTCTATTAAAATCGTATATTTTTTTCTCTCTCTCAATTTATTTGCAAAAATATTTAGATAGCATAGAATTTATTAATACATTTGTTACACTCGTTATTGTTAATTAATTGTTCAGTTCTGTTTGTTTGTTGTTCTATCGTGTGTAGCACAAATTTTCCGGTTCATATTTTTATTGTGTTCTGTTTCGAATTCGAATGGCATGTAACATTTAATTACATTTATTTATGATTTGTTGGCCATTTTTATTTTAATTTTAGAATTTATTGATTACACTAGTTTGCACTTGTAAGAAACAACATCAGGAATAAAATGTGTTAATATTTATATTTAATTTATCTGAGTTGTAAAAATATTTTTTAAGAATTGCTTTTTATTGTTTTAAAAAAAATATATTTTTAGGGAATTATCGAAAATTAGAATTTTTCACAAAATATACTTTGAAAAATAACTATAATCTCGTTTAAAGCCAATTTTGTAAGGGGGCCTCAAATTATTGGTTTAAAAAAAATTAAATTTAGATTTTCTATTTGATTCGAAACTACACTAATTTAAGAACGTCCCTTTAAAATTTCAAGTGAAAATTTCAAGAACTGTTTCCGATTTACTGTGGTACTGGGCATATGTTTGTAACATACAAAAGGAATCGAGATAGGCCCATGGTTCGAAAACCTAATTTTTACACACAATTTTAGCTTACGCTTCAAGAAAACGATGGCGTTTAAATCGTGTTAGATCTGGCAACGCTGTTTAAATCGATTAGTTTATGAAAAAAGCCTAGTGTGCAACCATGGTACAATTATAAAAGGTAACAGCAAATCCCAGCTGATTTGATTCCAACGTAATACTAGTGTCAATATGAATTCGACAAATTAGGTTTTTAAAAATCACCCAACAGGAAAATTGGGAACGCATACAATTTAAATTTGTTCTTTATTAAATGTGCTCCTGTATTCAATTTACTCAATCTGCCTTCTGGGAAAGTCTGAGGAAGCAAATCATTCTTCACGGAATAACTCGCAATTCCCTGCATTTTCATATGTGTTACACATATATATGGCAATGGCTCAATTATAGGAAAGATGTGGAATAGATAAAAATATAAATTTGATAGATTTTCATTTATGTTTTTCAATTTTTATTTTGAGGATTCGAAAATATTTCA
>NW_026886749.1:0-7954 GCF_032173495.1 Musca vetustissima | reverse complement strand
TTTTTTCAAGGGTCATATAAGGCGTGGATTTTTTAAAGAATATTTTTTAAGGGTCATATAAGGCATGGATTTTTTAAAGAATTTTTTTTTCAAGGGTCATATAAGGCGTGGATTTTTTAAAGAATATTTTTTCAAGGGTCATATAAGGCGTGGATTTTTTAAAGAATATTTTTTCAAGGGTCATATAAGGCGTGGATTTTTTAAAGAATATTTTTTCAAGGGTCATATAAGGCGTGGATTTTTTAAAGAATATTTTTTCAAGGGTCATATAAGGCGTGGATTTTTTAAAGAATATTTTTTCAAGGGTCATATAAGGCGTGGATTTTTTAAAGAATATTTTTTCAAGGGTCATATAAGGCGTGGATTTTTTAAAGAATATTTTTTCAAGGGTCATATAAGGCGTGGATTTTTTAAAGAATATTTTTTCAAGGGTCATATAAGGCGTGGATTTTTTAAAGAATATTTTTTCAAGGGTCATATAAGGCGTGGATTTTTTAAAGAATATTTTTTCAAGGGTCATATAAGGCGTGGATTTTTTAAAGAATATTTTTTCAAGGGTCATATAAGGCGTGGATTTTTTAAAGAATATTTTTTCAAGGGTCATATAAGGCGTGGATTTTTTAAAGAATATTTTTTCAAGGGTCATATAAGGCGTGGATTTTTTAAAGAATATTTTTTCAAGGGTCATATAAGGCGTGGATTTTTTAAAGAATATTTTTTCAAGGGTCATAGAAGGCGTGGATTTTTTAAAGAATATTTTTTTAAGGGTCATATAAGGCGTGGATTTTTAAAGAATATTTTTTCAAGGGTCTACATAAGGCTTGGGTCCAATACAGGCGTGGATTTTTTAAAGAATATTTTTTGAAGGGTCCAATACAGGCGTGGATTTTTTAAAGAATATTTTTTCAAGGGTCATATAAGCGTGGCCATTTTTTAAAGAATATTTTTTCAAGGGTGGTCTGAGCACCTCAAAAGCAAGGCTCTACAAGACGCTGATACTACCCGTGCTCTTATACGGATCTGAAGCATTGGTACTTACGCAAGCAGATGAGGCACCTCTTGGAGTGTTTGAGAGAAAAATTCTCCGAAAGATCTATGGGACGATCTGCGTTGACGGTGAATATCGACGTCGAATGAACCATGAGTTGTACCAGCTATTCTCGGACATGGACATTGTTAGACGTATTGAGCTGCAGGGACTACGTTGGCCAGGTCATGTTGTGAAAATGAATGAAGATGCCCCAGCCCAGAAGGCATTTAAAAGCGAACCAGCTGACGGTTCACGCAGAAGGGGAAGGCCAAGAATACGTTGGAAAGATCAAGTCGAAGACAACAACGCCGAAAATGGTCTTTCAAATTGGAAAAACTGCGCAAACGACCGACGCGCCTGGAAATGACCTATCCGCGGCGTGGATTTGTTAAACAATATTTTTCAAGAACCAAAGACAGGCGATGACAGGAACAGGGGTGTATGACTCTTGAAAACATATTTTTAAAAACTCCACGCCTTTGTATTACCCTTAAAAAGTATTTTTGTATGACCCTTAAAAAATATTTTTAAAAAGTCCACGCTTGTTTGCGATCTTTGAAATTTTTTTAAATGTTGTTTTTCTCCATAACCCTTCTCCATAGTATATATTTTTTGTGTATGTGTCTGTTTGTGACACAAATAACAACGCCAAATGTCGACATACTTTCTCTTTGTGCTGTTTTTTTTTTTTGCCAGGACCATCAATAAAGCGTAACACGATTCTAAAGTAACATGTCAGCTGACAATATTTATGACTACAAACTAAAAAATTGTTTCTCGCTTATATGAGTGAGAGTGTGTGTGTGCCCAGTCTGCAAGAAAATAATAATAAAAAACATATTTTTTACAGTATTGTCTGCCATAGCCCCACCCCTCTTTCAGGCTCACTGTTAGAAAAATTTGCATGCCCCTTTAGTGTGTTATTCATATGCTCAGTTGGCAGGACATTTATGTCTACTCGTTCTCTCTCTGCTCTATTTATAGTTGGTAACAACTATAAATGTAATAACAAAAATAATATAGCCGTATGTGCGATATTTTAATTAAATTTGTCAATTTTATGCATCACTTTCACTTCGAAATAAAAAAAACACTGCAACGAGATAATAATTTATATTGCAAGGTTTATTATTATAATATTAAATAAATACCATATTACGTATTGAAAAATAATATTGAATGTATTATTAAACAATGGTGAGTTTTAATTAAATCAAAACAAATTGTTAATGACAACGTGAGGCATTTATACAAGGATTGGATTTTTTAAAATATTTTTTCAAAAATGTTCAAAACTCACAAGGCGTGGATTTTTTAAATATTTTTTCAAAAATATTCAAAGCCCACAAGGCGTGGATTTTTTTAAATAATTTTTCAAAAATATTCAAAGCCCAGAAGGCGTGGATTCTTTAAATATTCTTTCATAAATATTCAAAGCCCATAAGGCGTGGATTTTTTTAAATATTTTTTCAAAAATATTCAAAGCCCACAAGGCGTGGATTTTTTAAATATTTTTTCAAAAATATTCAAAGCCCACAAGCCGTGGATTTTTTAAATATTTTTTCAAAAATATTCAAAGCCCACAAGGCGTGGATTTTTTAAATATTTTTTCAAAAATATTTAAAGCCCACAAGCGTGGATATTTTTAAATATTTTTTCATAAATATTTAAAGCCCAGAAGGGCGTGGATTTTTTAAATATTTTTTTCAAAAATATTCAAAACCCACAAAGTGTGGATTTTTTAATATTTTTTCAAAAATATTTAAAGCCCACAAGGCGTGGATTTTTTAAATATTTTTTCAAAAATATTTAAAGCCCACAAGGCGTGGATTTTTTAAATATTTTTTCAAAAATATTTAAAGCCCACAAGGCGTGGATTTTTTAAATATTTTTTCAAAAATATTTAAAGCCCACAAGGCGTGGATTTTTTAAATATTTTTTTCAAGAAGTGGATTTTCTAAATAATTTTTTCAAGACGTGGATTTTTTAAATATTTTTTTCAAGACGTGGATTTTTAAAATATTTTTTCAAAAATATTTAAAGCCCAGAAGGCGTGGATTTTTAAAATATTTTTTCAAAAATATTTAAAGCCCAGAAGGCGTGGATTTTTAAAATATTTTTTCAAGGTAACCAATAACCAACACGCCATAAGGCGTGGATTTTTAAAATATTTTTTCAAAAATATTTAAAGCCCAGAAGGCGTGGATTTTTAAAATATTTTTCACATTTACATACATATCCAAAATTTTCCACAAAATCCCCCTCAAAAATTTATGTTTTAGACGTGGTGGGTCGTCATAGGTAAACATAAATCTATGTGCACTTGTGTATTTGTGTGTGAATATGTGTTTACACGTAGTACACAATTTTCCTGATATATTTGTGTTTGTTTTTCTTTGGTAACATAAATGGTAATCCTTATTTAACAAACACATATTTTCAAATATAACACATACATATATTCTCAATATGTGTGTGTGTGTGCCGCATATTGTATTGGTATCAGTTATATTTGAAAAACGTGAACTGATAAAAACCTTACCACCAAAGCCCAATCATGATTAGCTCTATTACAACACATTGGCCCTCAAACGAGCACATAAACAATAAGCGGGTTTAATTTACCAAATGAAAAAATCCCGACACACACAAAGAGCAAAATCCCAACAGATTTTGGACATTATGTAAAACAGTTTTTAAAATATGTGGATAAATGCCCTTGGCAGTTTAAAATCGTTTTTTGTTCTGGTGTTTAGCGAAATCCCGAATAAAAAAAAAACAATTTTTAAAATATTCAAATTTCCAAAGTAGATAAAAATGAACCTTACTTGTTGTAGATATGTAATGTTTCAAACATGTTCATTGCTGGAAGCCATATTCAGGTCAGCTGGAGTATATAGGTTACGATGAAAATTATTGTTTATGTGCAGGCGGCATATGTAGTGATATGTTTGAGGGTATTATGAGGGATTTTGGTTATGGAGGCTATTATATCTCTTTTTTGGTATTTGATTATATTATTTGAAATTGTTTCATTATTGAAAACAAAGATGTAAATAAAAAAAGATGCAGGAAAATTTGTGTTAAAAAAAATTTAAAAAATCCAGGCCTTGTAGAGTTGTAATATTTTTGAAAAAAATAATAAAAAATCCACGCCTTGTAGAGCTCTAATATTTTTGAAAAAACATTTAAAAAAATTCCACGCTTTGTAGAGCTCTAATATTTCTGAAAAAAAATATTTAAAAAAACTCCACGCTTTGTAGAGCTGCAATATTCCTGAAAAAATATTTAAAAAATCCGCGCTTTGTAGAACTGCAATATTCCTGAAAAAATATTTTAAAAATCCACGCTTTGTAGAGCTACAATATTCCTGTAAAAATATTTAAAAAGTCCACGCTTTGTAGAGCTCTAATATTTTTGAAAAACTATTTAAAAATTCCACGCTTTGTAGAGCTCTAAAATTAAAAAAAAATATATATTTAAAAAACTCCACGCTTTGTAGAGCTGCAATATTTTTGAAAAAATATTTAAAAAATCCACGCCTTATAGAGTTGCAATATACCTGAAAAAATATTTTCAAAATCCACGCCTTGTAGAGCTCCATTATTTATGAAAAAATATTTAAAAAATCCACGCCTTATAGAGTTGCAATATACCTGAAAAAATATTTTCAAAATCCACGCCTTGTAGAGCTCCATTATTTATGAAAAAATATTTAAAACATCCACGCCTTGTAGAGGACCCTTAAAAAATATTCTTTAAAAAATCCACGCCTTGTAGAGTTCCATTATTTATGAAAAATATTCTTTAAAAAATCCACGCCTTGTAGAGCTCCATTATTGATGAAAAAATATTTAAAAAATCCACGCCTTGTAGAGCTGCAATATCCTGAAAAAATATTTAAATAATTCACGCCTTGTAGAGCTGCATTATTTACGAAAAAATATTTAAAAAATCCACGCCTTGTAGAGCTGCAATATTCCTGAAAAACATATTTTAAAAATCCACGCCTTGTAGAGCTGCAATATTCCTGAAAAACATATTTTAAAAATCCCCGCCTTGTAGAGCTCCATTATTTATGAAAAAAAATTTTAAAAAAATCCACGCCTTGTTGTAGGCCATGTAAACATATTTAAAAAAAAATCCACGCCTTGTAGAGCTCCACTATTTATGAAAAAATATTTAAAAAAAATCCACGCCTTGTAGAGCTCCATTATTTATGAAAAAATATTTAAAAAAAATCCACGCCTTGTAGAGCTCCATTATTTATGAACAAATATTTAAAAAAAAATCCACGCCTTGTAGAGCTCCATTATTTATGAAAAAATATTTTAAAAAAATCCACGCCTTGTAGAGCTGATATATCCTGGAAAAATATTTAAATAATTCATGCCTTATAGAGTTCCAATATTCATTAAGATACATGGAAAAAAGATACATGAAAAAAATCAAATATTTAAAAAATCCACGCCTCGTATTGACATGAATTAAAGACACTCGAATATCATTCAATGTCTTTCCGTGAACGAACATGAATTAAATGCATTAACATTTGTAAATACGATGTGAAAAATAATTGCTTACTATTTGCCAAACTATTACATGTTTACAAATTATTTGGAGCAATGGTAATGAATTTCTGTTGTGTTCTTAAAAGTAAAATTAATGAATTTTTTGATTGATAAAAAAATATTTAAAATAATCCACGCCTTGTGGGCTTTGAATATTTATGAAAAAATATTTAAAAAAATCCACGACTTGTGGACTTTGAACATTTATGAAAATTTGTTTAAAAATCCACGCCTTGTGGGCTTTGAATATTTATGAAAAAATATTTAAAAAATCCACGCCTTGTGGGCTTTGAATATTTATGAAAAAATATTTAAAAAAATCCACGCCTTGTAGGCTTTGAACATTTATGAAAAAAATATTTGAAAAATCCACTCCTTGTGGGCTTTGAACATTTATGAAAATTTGTTTAAAAAATCCACGCCTTGTGGGCTTTGAATATTTATGAAAAAATATTTAAAAAATCCACGCCTTGTGGGCTTTAAATATTTAAAAAATCCACGCCTTGTAGAGCTCCATTATTTATGAAAAAATATTTAAAAAATCCACGCCTTGTACAGCCCAATTATGTATGAAAAAAATATTTTAAAAAAATCCACGCCTTATAGAGCTCCATTATTTATGAAAAAATATTAAAAATTCCACGCCTTGTAGAGCTCCATTATTTATGAAAAAATGTTTAAAACAATCCACGCCATCCATTATTTATGAAAACATATTTAAAAAATCCACGCCTTGTAGAGGGCTTGAAAAAATATTCTTTAAAAAATCCACGCCTTGTAGAGCTTCAATATCCTGAAAAAATATTTAAATAATTCACGCCTTATAGAGTTCCAATATTCATGAAAAATATTAAAAATATACATGAGAAAAAAAATAAAATATTAAAAAAATCCACACCTCTTTAGCTTTAACTATTCCTAAAAAATATTAAAAAATCCGCCCCTTTGGAGTCTTTAATTGTGTTTTCCGATTTTATTTTTAACAGATTAAAATAATTAGTTGTTTTATGAAAATTTTAAATATTCTTCAATTTATTGCAATTTCTTTTAAAATTGTGGATTGCAATTTCACAGAATTCTTTACATAATTAATTCCATTTTCCAACATTTACCCCCACAATTGCCGAAAATCGGCTAACTTTTATTCTTCGTATTTGTTTAACACGCATGAAAATTATATTTCATATTAATTTATATTATTGTCATGTTAAAGAAAATTCCTTGAAAATTTCATTTCCATTTCAGTGAACAATTTTCAACACAATTTTCATTTCATTCAAAATGACATAAAAGTGTTGTTACTTTCATTAGCTGCAAAGTCTGAAAGATGTTGGATGTTGTTGCTGTTGGTTGCCATAATAGCATTTCGCTTCTTATACAGACTGCCATCCTTCCTTCCGTGTTTGGCGGTGGGGGAATTCAAATGAATTTAAGACAGTAGAATATCTTTCAATGTCTTTCCGTGAATGAATATGAATTAAATGCATTAACATTTGTAAATACGGTGTGAAAAATAATTGCTTACTATTTGCCAAACTATTATTAAGTGTTTGCTTGTTTATATTGAAGAAGAAGAACAACACGGTAATGCTTTTTCAGAAACAATGACAAATAAGGAAATGGAGGGGGGAGTCTTCGGCTGTAGGGTAAAAATGTTTACAAATTATTTGGAGCAATGGTAATGAATTTCTCCTGTGTTGTTGAAAGTAAAATTAATGAATTTTTTGATAGATAAAAAAATATTTAAAAAATCCACGTCTTGTGGGCTTTGAATATTTATGAAAAAATATTTAAAAAAATCCACGCCTTGTGGGCTTTGAATATTTATGAAAAAAATATTTAAAAAATCCACGCCTTGTGGGCTTTGAACATTTATGAAAAAAATATTTAAAAAATCCACGCCTTGTGGGCTTTGAACATTTATGAAAATTTGTTTAAAAAATCCACGCCTTGTGGGCTTTGAACATTTATGAAAATTTGTTTACAAAATCCACGCCTTGTGGGCTTTGAACATTTATGAAAATTTGTTTAAAAAATCCACGCCTTGTGGGCTTTGAACATTTATGAAAATTTGTTTAAAAAATCCACGCCTTGTGGGCTTTGAACATTTATGAAAATTTGTTTAAAAAATCCACGCCTTGTGGGCTTTGAACATTTATGAAAATTTGTTTAAAAAATCCACGCCTTGTGGGCTTTGAACATTTATGAAAATTTGTTTAAAAAATCCACGCCTTGTGGGCTTTGAACATTTATGAAAATTTGTTTAAAAAATCCACGCCTTGTGGGCTTTGAACATTTATGAAAATTTGTTTAAAAAATCCACGCCTTGTGGGCTTTGAACATTTATGAAAAT
>NW_026886748.1:0-8141 GCF_032173495.1 Musca vetustissima | reverse complement strand
TTATTTGACTCTGTGGTACAGGGTATTATGTCTTTGTGCATATGTTTGTAAGAGGCAAAATAATTTTTATATAACTGATGGTTCCTTTTGAGAATATGCATAGAATCACTTTCTGAGTCCATTTAGACCATGTCCTGCTTTGTCTGTCTCTTCGATTTGCACTAAATTAGGTATAACGTACTTAATTTGAGCCTAGAATGATGTCTGCCAAGTTTCGAGAAAATCGGTCCAGATTTAGATATAGCTCCCGTATATAGTATCGTCCGATTTCATGTAAATGGTGCCCCAAAGTCCCTACATATCATTCGATTGGCACGAAATTTGGCATAACGTACTGAATTGATCCTAGAATGATGTCTGCCATGTTTCAAGAAAATCGGTCCAGATTTAGATATAGCTCCCATATATAGTTTCGTCCGATTTCATGTAAATGGTGCCGCAGAGTCCCTATATATCTTTCGATTTGCACGAAATTTGGCATAACGTACTGAATTGGGCCTAGAATGATGTCTGCCAAGTTTCATGAAAATCGGTCCAGATGTAGATATAGCTCCCATATATAGTTTCGTCCGATTTCATGTAAATGGTGCACCAAAGTCTCTATATATCCTTCGATTTGCACTAAATTAGGTATAACGTACTGAATTGAGCCTAGAATGATGTCTGCCAAGTTTCGAGAAAATCGGTCCAGATTTAGATATAGCTCCCATATATAGTTTCGTCCGATTTCATGTAAATGGTGCACCAAAGTCTCTATATATCCTTCGATTTGCACTAAATTAGGTATAACGTACTGAATTGAGCCTAGAATGATATCTGCCAAGTTTCGAGAAAATCGGTCCAGATTTAGATATAGCTCCCATATATAGTTTCGTCCGATTTCATGTAAATGGTGCCCCAAAGTCCCTATATATCATTCGATTTGCACGAAATTTGGCATAACGTACTGAATTGATCCTAGAATGATGTCTGCCATGTTTCAAGAAAATCGGTCCAGATTTAGATATAGCTCCCATATATAGTTTCGTCCGATTTCATGTAAATGGTGCCCCAAAGTCCCTATATATCTTTCGATTTGCACAAAATTTGACATAACGTACTGAATTGAGCCTAGAATGATGTCTGCCAAGTTTCGAGAAAATCGGTCCAGATCTAGATATAGCTCACATGTATAGTTTCGTCCGATTTCATGTAAAGGGTGCACCAAAGTCCCCATATATCCTTCGATTTGCACGAAATTTGGCATAACGATAATGATTTAGATATAGCTCCCTTTTATTATAGATTGATTTTAAGTAATTGACGCGACAAGGAACCAATAGGGTGATAGGAACAAAACGTTCTGAAATTAGTATAACCTAACCTGTGACAAGTTTGTGTGAAATCGCTTAATATTTGGATAGAACTTCCATATATATTTTCGCCCGATTTCAAGTAAATTGGGCATCAAACTCCTCATGTTAGTAGATTGACATCAAATTCTGCACAACGTACAAAATTGAGCCTAGAATTACGTAGTTGCGTTTTATAGAAGTACGGACATTCCCCAACGGATGACCTATTTATATTTGTTTGAAGTCGATTTACATACTTTTATCCCATTGTAACATACGAATGACATGTTAATGGATAGATCTAGGTCATTATTATCGTGAACGTTCAGAGATAAATTGAAATAAATTCAAATGGTTGGTGGTACATATTAGGCTGAAAATCAATACTAGGCACTCATTTGTGATAATATTATATATCGATTATATTATAGGCACGAAATATTAGTACGTATATCTATACTAATAAAGGAGTAAAGTGATTGACTGGCTGACTGATTTAACGATTTATCAACGCCCAGACGAAACGGCTGAAGCTAGAATCTTGAAATTTTGGGTGAGGGTCACTCTTGGTCCAAATGTGACAGATAAGGCTGGTTTTTGGAAATTCGCACTAGAACGGTATGAAAAGTACTAAAAAGTACTAAATGTGATACCATTTGTATTTGGCGAACCGGTAGAGCTAGAACTCTGAAATTTGGACTGTTTGTCGCGGATGGAGTGTAGGAAATTCGAACTATAACTATCCGAAATGTACTAAAATGTGCTTAATTTGGTACAATTCTATACTAATAAAAGAGTAAAGTGATTGACTGACTGATTTAACGATTCATCAACGCCCAGACGAAACGGCTGTAGCTAAAATCTTGAAATTTTAGGTAAGAGTCATTCTTGGTCCAATGGTGACAGATAAAGCTGGGTTTTTGGAAATGCGTACTAGAGAGGTACGAAAAGTACTAAATATGGTATCATTTGTTTTTTGCGAACCAGTGGAGCTAGAACCCTGAAATTTGGATTGAGAGTCACTGATGGTGTGTAGAATAGATGTAGCAAAGGGCTTTTTTGAAATTCGAACTATAAGTATCCGAAAAGTACTAAAATTTATTACATTTGGTACAATTCGTAGCATGTGAATGGATTACGCTAAAAACTTGAAATTTGGAATGCAAATTAAGGTTTAGAAGTAGGATCGATATGAGGAGAGTTTGAAAAGCGTGTACACATGTGTACGAAAAGTACTCCATGGTACTATATTTGGTACAAATTTGATTTGGAGGTACAAATCGTACTGGAATCCTGGAAAGTAACATTACCGTCGGAGTGTAGGATTGGGATATGTACGTAGTTTTGGAATTTTTTACTTATGTGTACGAAAAGTACTAAATCGTTCAATAATTGGCACAATTTGGATTTGGGTGAACCGATCGAGCTGGAACAATGAAATTTGGAGTAAGGATCATTGTAGGGATGTAGGATTAGGGCCAGGATTCAGTTTAACAAATTAATACTTATGGGTACTAAATGGTACTACATTTGGTACAATTTGAATTTTGGGTGAACCAATAGAGCTAAAATCATGGAAATTGGAGTCAGGATCACTGTGGAGGTGTAAGATTGAAATATGTAGGAAGTTTTAGAAATTCGTACTAATTGTACTAAATTTGGTACAATTTAAATTGTGGGTGAACCAATAGAGTTGGAATCCTGAAACTTGGATTTAGGATCACTGTGGGAGTGTAGGTTTGGGGTAGGAAGGAGGATTTGGAAATAAGTACTACTGTTTACTAAATTTGGTACAATTTGAATTGTGGGTCTACCGATAGAGTTAGAATCATGAAACTTGGATTTAGGATCACTGTGGAGGTGTAGGATTGGGGTATGTAGGAAGTTTTGGATTGTGGGTGAACCTATGGAGTTGGAATCCTGAAACGTGAATTTGGGATCATTGTGGGTGTGTAGAATCGGGGAATGCCTGAATTTTTGTTGGATGGTTGAACAGGGTATTTATGGAAATAATGTGTGCTAAATGGAAATTTTGGATTTGGGTGAACCTTTAGAGCTCGAATCATGAAATTGGGTACTAAATGGTACTTATTTGCCGATGTGATTTTGGTGTGGCGTAATTTGCCTTGCCGGGCTTGGGTATGAAGACTACCCTGGCTTCCTGCCAGCCTTTCGGTGTGTACGTCAACCTTAAGCAAGCATTAAGGAGTGCGGCTAGATTTGGTTATAAACATTCCGCCTCTTTTTGTAACAACGCGGGGAAGACGTTATCTGGTCCTGTCGCTTTCAATGGTGAGAAGCTTTTTAGGGCGTCTAACACCATTGACTTGTCAATCATTGGTTTCTTTGATCTTTCTTCCCTGTTTGTCATGACATCATCCATTGTCGATGGGAAGTGAGCATTCATTAGGAACCTTAGTGTTTCCTCAATTGTTTCTATCCTATTACCCTCGCCGTCTACCATAGTTTCGGGTTGGGTGTGGGTCTTGGATAGAAATTTCTTGATTTTTGAAACGTCATTGACGCTATCTACCTGTTCGCAGAACAGCTTCCAGGAGTTGCGTTTGGCGGTTCTTGTTAATTTATTGTATTCTTTCTGTTTATCGTGGAAGTTGTCCCAGAATACTGCGGATTTTTTTCGGCGTGACCTTTTGTAAAGCCTTCGGACCTCTTTTCCTTTGCTCCGAATCTCCCCTGTCATCCATGGTGTTTCAAAGACAGATCTCCTTTCTCGAAGAGGACAACTTTCTTCTAAAGACTTTACAATTACTTCCGTTAATTTGTTGGCTTTCCTGTCTATGTCATTCGTGTCTAGGCATTCATAGATTCCTTGACTAGTCTCCCGAACTTTATCCAGTTAGTTTTGGACTTGTTACGGAAGTGTATGGGTTTCTGCAGTGGCCGTAGGATTTTTAACATAATATATTTGTGGTCAGAAAAGGAGTACTCTTCTAAGATCCTCCACGCCTGTACCTCATCTATTAAGTTTGCTGAACATAATGTTATATCTAATACCTCCTCTCTAATTCTGTTAACAAATGTAGGTTTATTGTCTATGTTAAGTGTTATCAGATCGTTAGTATTCAAATAATCTAAAAGGGCCTGGCCCCTTTAGTTGGTATTTGTACTGCCCCACGCAATATGATGTGAGTTAACAGCACTACCAATTAGTACTTCGTTACCTGTTTCTTGTGATTTCTTCACCAGTCGCTGCAGCTCCGCCGTTGGTGGTGGTATCGGCGAGTCGAACGGGAGGTACAATGAAGCCAGGTGTTGACAACTGTGGGGAGAAGAGAAAGCATACATTTTTATGACATTTTATACAGGTTCTCGAACGAGACCACGTATTTGCATAGAAGAGTTGTTAGGCTGTCTAACCCTAACACAAGGAGAGTCCCTTCCTCCTTCTCCTCCCTATGGAAGACTTCCCATTTCTTCACGTGCAGTGTCCTGTTTTGTAGGCTGAAGACCATGAGCATGCGTTCCGTGTCGAAATCGCTGCCCCAACCTCTGACGAAGACTGTAGCCTTTTGTGCTTGAGGAATGTATTTTTTCCAGCTTGAGCTCCATTGTTCCCTCTATTGGTCTAATGCTTGCCACTATCTTTCTCAGGGCTTCTATGCTTTTTGGACTTCCAAAATAGTCCCCTTTGAAATCGCAGCCATTCATTTCTACAGAGTCCCCTCCTTGCAGTAGGTACTCCATTATCTTGGTGTTGACCACATTTAATACTTCTTTATGTATCTCCTTCTTTAGCTTACCGGCCAGCCTCGCCTGCCCTCGTCAGTGGATTCTCGTGACAGTCTCCTTTGACGTTGGTTTGACTCAGCTTTCTCTTATTATCATTCGACGGGAAGCTCTTTTTCTTTTTGGCGGATTTGACAGTCGCCTGCTCATCCGGAGACCTTATCCTCTTCGCCGCTTCCGCAGAAGTGGAGGGAAGGTCAGGTTTATCTTTTTGAGTTTCTGCCTGTGTCTCGCTCTTTATACCCTTCACCACACTGTGGTAAGGGTATTATGTCTTTGTGCATATGTTTGTAACAGGCAAAAGGAAACGAGATAGACACATGGTTCCTTTTGAGAATATGCATAGAATTCCTTTCACAAAGTACAGGTCGCATTTATTATCCGATTTGGATGAAATTTGGCACAGCTCACTTATTTGGCCCAAGGACGAACCCTATTGAAATTGGGAAAAATCTGTTCAGATTTAGATATAGCTCCCATATATATTTTCGTACGATTTAAGGTAAATGTGTACCAAAGTCCCTATATATGTTTCGATTTGCACGAAATTTGGCATAGCGTACTGAATTAGTTCCAGAATAATGTGTGCCAATTTTCAAGAAAATCGGTTCAGATTTATATAGCTCCCATATATAGTTTCGTCCGATTTAAGGCAATTGGTGCACCAAAACCCCCTATATATCTTTCGATTTGCACGAAATTTGGCACAGCGTACTGAATTAGGTCTAGAAAGATGTGTGTTAAGTTTCCTGAAAATCGGTCCAGATTTAGATATAGCTCCTATAGATATTTTCGTCCCATTTAATGAAAATGGTGTACCAAAGTCCCCACATATATCTTTCGATTTGCACGAAATTTGGCATAGCATAATGAATTAGGAGTAGAATTATGTGTGTTAAGTTTCCTGAAAATCGGTCCAGATTTAGATATAGCTCCCATATATATTTTCGTCCGATTTAATGTAAATGGTTCACCAAATACCCTATATATCTTTCGATTTGCATGAATTTTGACACAGCGTAATGAATGAGGTCTAGAATGATGTGTGTTATGTTTCCTGAAAATCGGTCCAGATTTAGATATAGCTCACATATATATTTTCTTCCGATTTAATGTAAATGGTGTACCAAAATCCCTATATATCTTTCGATTTGCACGAAATTTGGTATAGCGTAATGAATTAGGTCTAGAATTATGTGTGTTAAGTTTCGTGAAAATCGGTTCAGATTTAGATATAGCTCCTATATATTTTTTCTTCCGAGTGTATGTAAATTGTGCACTAAAGACCCAAAGTTTGATTGCCACACAATTTGGTAGAATGAACTGTAGTTAATATAAGTTAATCACTGGCAAGTCTGATTGAAATCGGTTCAGATTTTGATATAGCTCCCACAAGAATATTTTCGTCCGATTTTACATATAATTGACACAAATTTTGCACAACGTACATAACCTAGAAGTTGGATATAAATGCTTCGTCCAATCGGCACAAAATTTTGCACTACGTACTGAAGTTACTATAACATAACTTGTGACAAATTTAGTTTAAATCGGTTTAGATTTATATATAGATCCTATATATTGTTTCGTCAGACTTTAAGTAAAAGGCGCACCAAAGAGCCAAAAGTTGGGCCGTTTGCTGCAAACTTTTGCAGAATGTACTGAATTTAGTATATTAGTATTATTTCTTCCACTCCTAGTATAATTATAAAACCTCCACAACACGCCTCCTTTTAATGATTTTAATTATACCGACAATGGAAACAAAATGTGCGCCATCATTAAGATTGTCAATAAATATTATTTCATTTCAACAGCACAGATCCATTGCAGCTGCTGGTTCTGTGACATTCGTAAATAATTTTTGTATTATTTATATTTACTTTTGAATTAATTAATGTATCTGATGTAATTTTTGTTATTATATTGTGTGAGTGTGTGTTGCATGGAAATACACACCATCAATTAATTGGCAGATCTCGGCCCATTCATTTTCTTTCCAGTCGTGGTGTCATAATAATCCATATGTTTATCCGGACAAAAGGGAGTTACAAAAAATGTTTTCAGTCGACCGGTGCGGCAGTCAGATTGTTGCTACAGTTGCCTCAATTCCCTTTCCATCCGGTTTTCATTTTTTGGTTTTTGTTTTTGACATCAAGAACGACTGACTATACCATAAAAATGAATTAATCTATTAATGTATGTTATGAACATTTATACGAATGTACAGTGGAACTACTGTATAACGAACAGTTGGGGTCTTTCAATTATGGATCGTCGACTATTGATACAGAGAGATTATTTTGAAAACAATTTATATGAGATACGTATTCAATATGGAAAACCCGTCATACAGATGTTTGACTCTATGTTGTCTGCGCGAATAAATGAACGAACATTGGCATCTGGTTTTGTTGTACTTTCATTTATTGTATAATTATATTTATGGTCTTATTAATAAAACAATAATCATATTTTTTTGTTTTTTTTTCTCCTTCTCTCTTTCTCTTTCATACTCTCCTCACTTATGCTAATAATGTTATCCGTATAGTAGCCTGTGACGGATGTCATAATGTTAAAATTGTTGTTGGTATTGACAACATCAACATGTTTGCTGTCAACCGTTAAATCCGTAGAACCCATTGGTAAGTGAATAAATGGATTACATCGAAAACACACACACACAAAACTCTAAATAAGCTCCGAGCATTTGCTCAACAATGATTCATTGTTGTTTTGTTTTTGTTTATTACAGCAACTGGCGGTCCTGCCTATATTGTGGTAGGCAAAGACGCCCTGCTAACCTGTGTCGCCTCAGCGAATCGTCTTAATAATACTGTGATATGGAAGAATGGGGATGAAATTCTAACCGCGGGCAGTGTCCGGGTGACAAGTGATCCGCGTGTTAGTGTATTACACGATGAAGGTGAGTTGTCGCCGTGTGGAATGTGAAGTTTTAGTTTAACGTTAAAATGTTAATTTTTTGTAATTTCCAGAACCCAGTAGCAAAGTGGAATACGGTGGTGAGGTGTGGGTCCTACTCATTAAACGCCTAAAACC
>NW_026886747.1:0-8040 GCF_032173495.1 Musca vetustissima | reverse complement strand
TGTTATGTGGCTAAAAATTCGTACGTATTGCTATGGTATTTCAAAGTGGCGTTTCAGAAAAAAATCTCAATCAAAAACATGGTTTTTGTTGTATATGTGCACAACGATACAATAGACGTAACATCTTTGGAAGACAATTGACATGAAATGAGACGAAAAGAAATATTAATGAGTTATCAGGCTGGCAGGAAGGGGTTTGACATATAATGTTTTCCACAATAATTTCTCATTCATCTCATTAAATGTTTTTACAACTTATCCATACCATGGAGTCGGAGAGTTGTTGCTATACAGCAGTTTCTGTGTACTTCAACCGACAAAACAGATTCTTACCAAGACTTCTTTACCTTTAAGTTTATATTCCTTCACTTTTATTTTTATTCTCTCTCGTCCACAAGTTGTTCCATAAGGCTCAAGGGAACAAATTTTGAATTTAGCTCAAAAAATTTTAGCAGACATTGACTCATACAAAATCTATTATAACGATTACAATCCAAGTTGGAGGATATCTGCAATTGCTCGACATGAACAATATTGTGATATCACACATAATTACAATATTGTTCATGTCGAGCAATGGAAGATATCCTCCAACTGGGATTATTCTGTTATAATAGATGCAAAATTTTGTATCAGTCAATGTCAGCTAAAATTTGTTGTGCTAAATTCAAAATGTGTTCCCTTGAGCAAAAATTGGTGTATATCTAAAGGCTGTAACATTTCATGGGCAACACAAATCACAATTTTTCTACCTGCCCATCAATGAAATGTCTTTGCTAAAATACGCCATATCAGAAATTACATTTAAATGAAACCCATGACAACGGCTACTAAATAGGAATAGTCAATAATCTTTAACATGAATCTTCGAAACCCATTTTTCTGTGAAGAAGTAATAATCAATGTGGTTGATTGATCAAGCCACAAATGGATACACAAACACACACTTGTTTGCTGACCGTTCAAAAAAATAAGATCTGTTAGAGTAGCCTGTGTTCATGATGTTCTCTGACAAAGTTGAACGTGACATACACACACAATCTGCAGCCTAATGTTACCGATCAAAAATATATCTCAATTTACAACCGACATTTTTATTGTATTTTTCTCACGTTAGTATGTTTGATTATTCCGTTCAGATTCTTAGTAACAACATTAAATTATTCATTCGTATATTCTGTCTGACATCTGCTAAGGCCTTTCAAATATTTGTTATTTTCAATATTTGTGTTTGTCAGTCAATTATTCTGTAAAATGCACCCAGTCACTATTTGTTTGAATAGAGTTGCACCAGCTAGCCAGTTTGTCACACATGTCAAAAAGTATATTCAATTCCACGGAGACACACTTATATAATGAAGATGACAGCCGCTGTACAGACATTTAGCCAATAAACAAGTTGACCACCATCACTCATACGAAATCGATACTTTGACAGATGCTTTTTTTGTTTTCTTGTCACTCTATAATATAAAACTAGCGGGCCCGGCAAACGTTGTCTTGCCTAGCAATTTTGTTGGTGTATAATGTTCGGCATTTTAGATTTGTTTTTTTTTTTTAACCTACACCATAATGTATAGTGCACAGCTCTTTATAATATTTTGGTATTTATCAGAGCACGCATAAAGTAACATTAAAGTACTAAATATCTACAACTTGATGTTTATGAGCGAGTCTTGCTGTCATTTTTGAAAAAAAAAAATAAATTCAATAAATTTAAATGCACATATAAGTTTGACTTTCGGATTTCATTACCTTTCCCAATATATTAATATTGACCCATGTTTCGGGATTCCGCCCATGGTAGCACTCAATATTCGGTATTGAAGATCTTAAACATGGTCTTTAACAGAATTCTTCTAATTTAATATAAGCAATACTTATTGAGCAGAAAATATCGCTACTTGAAATTATCAATATTGGCCCAAGTATCTGTATTTGGCTGTAATTTTATATTTTGGATGATCATCGAGTAGAAAATGTTCGGAGCAAAATTTGCCCAAGCTGTATTTGGTTGTTTTATTTGGTAGCATGAACCCTACTAAAAATTATTAATATTAGTCCATCTTTGTGGGGTTGCACATAACAGTACCTACCCTAAATAGAATGATCGCGTGTAAATTCAATTATAAATTTTTTTTTTTATATTCTCACATAAAAAAAATTTCAATACAATGTCAATAGAATAGAAAAATTAAATATTTTGAAAATTTTCAATAATTGGCAAATGTAGGATTAAAAGAATGATACGCTACTAATTTTCGCCGAAAACATTTCAATATAACAACTACGATGTGGTGCTACCAAAATACCTCGATACCAAATTCGTGGAAATGCAAATATGCTTCATAATATTTTTTTTTGCAAATTTTTCGCGGTTTTCGATTTTTTAAACTTTCCCTGAAGCTCCACGAACATTTCAAGACTAAGATAAGAAATATCCGTTCAGCCGTTCTCGAGTTTTAGCGAGACTAACGAACAGCAATTCATTTTTCAAGGCAATGACAATCCAATTAATTGTAGTAAATTAACATATTTTGAGAATTTTCCATAATTGACAATTTCTTAAAGATATACGCTGCCTATTTTCGCCCAAACGTTGTCCAAAAAGAACTCCGAAGAGATGAAACCATAAAGGTTCGATATAAAATGTGTGGAAATGCTAATATCTTTCGAAATATATTTTGCAACATTTTAGCGGATTTTTCTCAAAATGTTCTCTCACTAAAATCTTTCCACTTCAATTACATACTACTAACAAAAACTTAAAGTCAAATCGATCCAGACGTTTCTTTAAAATAATTTTTGCAAAATTTTCGCGGATTTTTCTCACAATTTTATTTCATAAAAACCTTCCCACTATAATTACCGACAACTGAAAGAAACTTTGAGTCAAATCGGTCCAGCCGTTCTCAATTGATGAATTAGTATACATTTTTGGTACCATTTTTATATATATAAGATGTCAATTGCAGCATATTCGAAGACTTGTTCAATATTTGATATAAAGTGTAAACATTCGGACCCACTTCATTTTGGTGTCGCACTAAAATTGGAGGATGGGGATAAGTTGTTAAAATATGAAACTGAGTAAGAAGGTAGTCGGCTTTTGCAGAGTAAACGTATGATGACATACCAAATATCATCATTGCATTGGTACAACCCTAAATATTCGTCATTGTACTTTTATAACAGACCTATCCTCGGCGTAGTTTAACATATACAGTTTTATATTCTGAGCATACTTAATGATTTTATTATTGGCATTGTTGTACATTTCAGTTATGCGACCAAACCTCATAGAATGTTACAACGTGTACAAAACCTATTCAGCAACCTGAAAGTTGCATTTGATTTTGTGTACTCCATCTAATGGTGTTTTTACACGATATGTATTTTACATATGTGCTGTCACTTTTTTGCATATGGAAATCGAACTCGTCATGTGAAACATACGGAAATTTCAATGTGTAAAAACGATATGCAATCACATATGCATTTTTTCCGAATAGGACGAGCTCTTTTTTCGTATGTGAAACATAAGGAAATCAGCTGTTTGAATGAAACACACTGTTGGAAGAAAATATTTCAATTGCAAGTCAAAGAAAAGGATGAAAAGGCAACAATTACAAATTATTATTTCGTTTGTAGGTGTTTAATAAAAAAAAATTACGTTGATTTAAGAAAAAATAAAAGTGATTTTTTTGTTTTTAGGTTATGTCATATGTAAAATACATATGCCGATTTGAACACAAAAATAAATGTTTTGTGTATGCCGCTAATTTTGACACACATAAAGAATTACACATGGATGAAATAAGTGACAGCACATATGTAAAATACATACCGTGTAAAAACACCATAAAGTGCAACGTGTACAAAACCCATTCAGCAACCTGAAAGTTGCATTTGATTTTTTGTACTCCATCTAAAGTGCTTTTGAAATGGACGACAAGCCTGCGTGTGCCTATACAGTATTTTTCGGTTAATTGCACATCAAAATTTGCACAAATTTTTGTTCAATTAACCGAGGAACCAATTATCCGAACCCGTTTAATTGAATAGTTTGTTCAATTACAGTAATCACGTATAATTGGAGCTACTAATGATTAAAAAAATCCAATGTTAAATACAAATTACGCTTTCTCGCAGTTTTTCCTTAGCAATAAACACATGTTTTGAATTAGTAGAGATGACACCTAGACTCTTTCACAAATTATGTCAAATATGTATGTAAAAAATGACAGATTATTTTTCAATTATTATTATGCAATTAACCGGTGAGAAGTAAAAGGAAATTTATTTTTGGTGACATAAATTTTGAACCAATTAAGCGGGAAAATCAATTAACAGAGTTTAATTATGCGAGAAAATTTACATTTATTTTCCTATGAAATATTTTTTGCCCCATCATGTGGTTCAATTAAGCGTGGAAACCAATTAACCGTAGGGTCAATTAACCAAAATATACTGTACTTATGCTACCTAACCTATCGCACAACCATGTAAACACTTTTCGCCCAACTCAAATAAGTCTCTTTTATACCACCAACCGAACAAATATGCGTGTTTCAGAGAACTACATCTGTGTTAATTTACCATTTATTTATTCATATCAATGTTGACATTTTTATAACACTGCGGTTAAAGAGTGTCTAAATAAATAATGTCGTAAATAAATGTATGTAAATATGATTTCGACTGCAGGAAGTTAGCACTAAGCAAATTTTAGTAATACGAAATATATAAGAATATTTCGATATTCACGTTTGAATAGTAATTGGGCTCGGATTAAATTTAGATGTAATTTTGACAATGAATACGGCCCAAAGGCGTAAATTTTGATGAAACTGTAATTTATTCCACTATGTATCAATTTTATAAGAATTAACATTTTTTCAAGTCATTCTGCATGTTGTAAATACAAGGCCATAATCATTTAAGCTATTTTACATTCAGTAATCTTGTATCCACAAAATGTGTTTCGATTCGCATAAATATTCTCTACCAACATATTTTGTAGAATTAGTGTCATCGCCATCATTAAATTTTTAGCAAAACTTTAAAAAAAATTCCATGGCAATGATTTCATATTCTACGTATAATGTTCCTAGCGGCTATAGAAGGACTTTTTCATAAACTTATATCACTCAAATTACTGTTGACATGTTTATAAGTTTGACGTCTAAGGGTGCCGCAGTCTTATTCAAAACTAACAAATCTTAATTCATTAAGGTACGCCGATTTACAAAGTAAAATATTTCAGACAAGATTGAAAAAAAAATCTACCAAATCTTAAAAATCTTACAGTGAAATCTTATGTAAAATACATTAAATTAATTTTTAAAGCAAGATTGAGGTAATATAGTGAATATTTTCGTGAACATATTTCGTTTCAACATAATATAAATTTTTTCTGTAGGCTGAAATAAGTGTTAAATCTCATAAAAAGTTGCTAATTTCCAATAAAAGTGTCAGCAATGCTACTTGTGATCCGTAAGTGGAATATAACCCCGACATATTTCATCACGTCGAATAACCAGAAATATCATTCTTTTTGGTTATTTCGAGGTTAAAACGTGTCTGATTGTGAAGCATTACATGTTTGAGCCACACATTTTTTCTTCCGCACTGTTCTCATTTGTCTATGGAATCACCAAAAATCATACCAAAGCAGACACAATTAATCTACATCGAATCATATAATTTATTGCGACAGACAATTTTGCCTTTAAACTATATTCTAAGCCACCAGTACCTAACTTGTGCCGCAACAACAGTATTCGTCACTAAAACACAAACCACCAGCATCCACATACAAGTGTAAATTTTTCCATAAAACGTGCTAAGAAGAAGGTCATGAATGATAAAGTGGCACCCTTGGACGCTGCTTCCAAAAATTTGGGTATAAGCTGCTTCCAAGTGCTACCACCATTGCAGCATCAAAACGCTTATTGGCTCAAAACGTCTCCAACATCCATTTAGAAGTGAAACCTCCATTGCTACATGTTCTGAACTCCAGGTGCTTCAGAAACGTTTCCTAAGTATCCAAATATACCTGTGCATAACCTGTATAAACTCCATATCCAGACATGTACCAGATAATAAGTTCAACACAAACCCCAAAATTGTTGGCAAATTTCTTATAAAGAAATATAACCAACAGATTGCAATGTCGGAAAATTACAAAATTAAACAAATTTGATAAGTATAATTTTAAATTTGAATAAGTATTTAACTTTTAATAAGTAATGACGAAAAATATATATTAAATCTTTAAACTGAATTTTATATTAAATGTTTAAACAAAATCCCCATATACAAGGAATAAAACGAACGGACTATTAAACCAAAATTAAGCCGTTTCCTAAAAGATCCCTAATAGAGCTCTATTGGTATGTTTTAGTGTCATTTAATTTGGTTTCTATAGGGGTAACCTGGATGTGTATTAAGAATCCTATTAGATGAAAATCAATTATTTACTAGAATATTTAACATAATTTTAAAAATATAGTACATACAAAGTAACACTTAATACAAATACATATAATATTAATAAAATAGTGAAGTATTAAAAATTATGTAAAATCGACAATGAATTACGAAGGTAATGTAAATCAAGCAGGGCTTTCGCCGGAAAATAATAATGGCCGGAGAATAAAAAATGATTTTTCTTCCCGATTGTTGTGTCGTCAAGGATCAATTTGCCGAATAAGTTTCTGTGATATACGTCCTCACGACCGCTATTTTCTTGAAATTTTGTACATAATCTTATCCACCACAGATTTTTAGTTCGGTGCTGAGGAGTTTTTATTAATGGGCGTTTGGATTCTTGTTTTTGCTTTTTTATAAGAGTTCCCTCTCCCAGGAATGTTGTTGTGATTCTGGTTATTATGTTCCGGAGAATAGGTGTATATATAAATACTTTATTTTGGTTTTATCCTACCTTATCTCGTGGGACTTTGCCTTATATTACTTTGCCTCCTATTTTCGGGGTTTGGCTTCTCTTCTTTTTACTTTTATTGGTAGCCAGTAGTGTATATGATCCCTAGTGACGGATATAATAACTGATTTACTAGGCATTCGTAAGGATGTGGTTTGCTTTAACTTACGTTAACATATGCTCGTTAGCTATTTTTATACACTTTTGTTTACTTATATAGGCAACTACAAGATCATCTCCACCAGGAATCTAAACACCACAGCGAAACATCATTAAGTTCTATTTTTCTTTTTTCAAAAGACAGTGTTATCTAATTACCTTAAGTATTTATTTTAAAAGTTTACTCACTAACATAAATTGTACTTTTTTACTTAACAGAACGAATCCTCTTAACCTCACTCAGCACGAACAACAACAACTAAATCTTTCATTGCTGGTCATGATATTTATAAGTTCGGCTTATCCTGGAATATTTCCAACCCAGACATCTTAATACTGAAAATAAATTATTGCGGCATACCTTTAACTCCTTTTCTCCGGTAGAGCATACATATCGTTGCACCAAATCATACATTATTTTCTATCATCAGGCATTTCCTCTTAGCTCAACATTTCAGTAACTACCGTTTTTTTAAGTCCGACATTTCAAAATTTTAAATGATTACGACATTTTCTAAGTCTACCTTAATGTCATCTACATTACTTGCTTGCACTCACTGTAATTCATTTTTGGGGTTGGCAATGCGGGTAATGTACTGTCAGCTGTTTTGATGGTTTGTTTTCAATAAAAAAAATTCTTTCAACGCAGCAGACACGTTTTTGGTTTGGGTTTTTAGTTTTAGCTTTATTTTGGTTTTTATTCATGTTTTTCCTCCAATTAATCTAGTTTTCTTTTTTCAGGTGCTGTTCCTCGGTATTTGGGTTACACTTGTTCATGAACGGAAGCGGTTGGACAGATTATTCGTGGGAAACCATCGAAGAATATCTTGGCCGCGGGGGACATGAACATTGTTGTCCAAATATACCATCATTTTATTGGATGAGGGTTCGGGGTTAGTCGCGGCAAAACGTGGCCGCAATGGAGGCTGCCCTGGCAT
>NW_026886746.1:0-80253 GCF_032173495.1 Musca vetustissima | reverse complement strand
TTAGAATATGTACTTTTCTTTTATAATGAAATATTTTTGATTTTCGATTGATCTCATTTTTTAATTTATTTTTAACTTAATTTATTTTTTAACTTAAATTTGCATCTTAGAATAAGTTTTTTCATTTGGACATGTTATGAAATGTCCCTTTGTTTGAGTAGTTAATTCATACTGTTTTGCATAATGTATTACATTTATTGGCCTAAAGGCTTCGTTATACATGTTAAGTTTGAAATAAATAAATAAATATACTCAAAATTAAATATATACTTAAATGTACTCATCTTTCCCTTTTCATTTGTATTAACGCACTGTGCGGCAGAGTTTTCCAGGCTAAGGGCGTTGCTATCTCAAACACCGATTGAAAATAGAAAACTAGTTTTCTCATTAGTTCCAACTAATAATAAAATGAAAGAAAAATCTTCTAAACATATTTCACTTTTACCTGGTTTTTGAAATACACAACACAAAAAAAACTTGAAATATAAATTAAGCTAATTAATATGGAAATGATATTAATACTAAAACTGTATTAAATAACAATCGTATGCATTTTTATGTTCGCCCGTGTTTTGGAAATGCTAATACTGATTTGAAAAAAATGTATACTAGTTTTTTTTAGAACTTTTCTAATGTTGTGAACTGAAAATAAAAACACAAAATCATTTACAATGTATCCATGTAAATGCATTTGATATTTAGATTTCATTTTCCTAATAAATTTTGATCATCATTTTTATTTTGTAAAGAGATTGGGGGGCTCGTTTGATTATTATTTTTGTTGTTGTTATGTGGAAATTCATAAAATGTGTATTGGACATAGTATTTGTGTTGTTTTAATGACGCCATTGGTTTTTTCTTTCTAATTTTAAGTCTGTAGATATTTTAAAATTTAATTTCCTCTTGTTTTTGACATTGACCAACGTATGATTGGGCGAAAGCTGTGGCCTGTTTTTGACACAGAAAAATTTGTTTTTCATATTGAAAATGAAAATATATCGTTGTTGTTAAGTGTTGGTTGGTTGTTTGCGACACAAATGAAAATATGATGGAAATTTTTGTCTTTGTGTTTTTGTTGTTGTTGTCGAGTGGGAAAGAAAAACAATAACAGCACGTGGTTTCGATAAGTTTGTTTTCTTTAATTTTCAACACGTGTAATAAAAAATAAATATTAAAAACGATATAGATATATTGTTAACATTTTATAATTATTATGAAATAAAGAAAAAATACATGATCAGTCTAGAATTGATTAAAGAAATTATACAGTCGATCGTATTTCCCAATATTTTATTATTTTTTATTCAGAATTTCCCTATAAAGCAGAAGTGGGAATTTCCATACGAAATAATCCCTATAGAACCTAATAATCCGTTGGATATGTTGTGGACAAATTCAACTGCAATTTGTAATACAAAAATTTAATATTGAAAACTTTTCCATAATTATTTTCTATATAAAAAAATTCCAATTGAAAAAAGTCTGCCTTCCTTCGGCTTATTGTTGAAAAGTGTGTATTTTTTCGGTATACTGTGTCATATTTAACGCGCTATAGATTACAAATAGGTGATTGAGCGATAGTACAATCTTGGTATTTAATTTCTTTATCAGATCATTTTCTAGATAAAAAATCTATTGAATAGTTGCTTTCATATTTTGTTGTCAGGTTGACCATAACAAGTCAATGACATTATATATAGGTATGCGCTCGCTCTCATGTCACATGAATAATATATGCCAATAAAAATAAATCGCCGTTGTGTGGCCTAGGAACAATTTATTTTCTCACAAAAAATGTATGCACAAAAATTATCAGAACATACCCCCAAAAAAAAGATTATATAATACCTATGCGCTATCGGAAATTATTGTGATGTCCAAAGGCCCTTGTTGTTATTTATTGACACATATAGAATAATATTGCAAATGTTTAACAAACATTAAATATCAATTTCTCATTTTACCATGTCGCTTCGATAATTGTTTTGTGTGTGCGAACTCTACTTCTGTATTGAATTTTATTTTGTCATTATTTTGGGTTATTTAATTTTCAATGTTTTTTTCTCTTGCTGTTATCATTTGTTTTTCTTTCCCTCGGTGGCGTTATCATCATCGACAAATGGTGTTATGTGTATTGTATTATGACATATTGTTCAAATCGATGTTCATTTTTTTTTTGGGCACAGGAAACATAAAGTGGAAAAATTACAATTGTTGTTATATATTTTTTTATTATTGTTATGATTGTTCTTATCTAAATTCGTACAGGAAATTTTGTGTGCGCATTTTCAGGTAATGGCCAGCACTACGTGTATGTGTACTTTAGAGGGGCGTGTGTTTTGTAGTTTCTGACTATATTTATAGACAAATGGGATTTGGTAAAATATGTAAAAATTGTAATTGATATTCCAAAATTTATAATATTAGTTAAACAAAAATGGATCGATAGATTGTACATACAACAACAATAATTATATTAAGTAATATTTAATATATACAAGACATTTTTAACATTAACAAATTTTAATTGTCTATTTTTTGTATTTTGTAGGTAAGGTTTAAGGAGAATAGCAACCATTCATCTCTCTATCATACATAATGAAAACTGCCGGCAATAAAATTGCCTAGTGTAAACCAGTTTATAAACGATCCTTAGTCATTGATTCTACCAAAAAATATTTCCGAACTGTATTTCATTTCCAAAGCGATTTATCAATTTCTCAATGTCAGCTCGTGTGTGATAACCACTACAGATAGCATCCAACTGAATTAAAACAGCTGATTTTAATATGCTCCAAATACATGTTATCTCCGTGAGTATTATGCGAATAAATGGCAGGGCCATATTTGCAATTATATATATATATATATATATATATATTATATTTACAAATTTTATATGGGTTAGAAGGAAGATAGAGACTATCGCCGCATTACCTATGGTCACATTTTTGACGAGGATGGCTTAGCCTTAGTAAAATATATTCCGTCAATACGTTTGCAAGGCCATGAAATATTTCTCAGAGACCCTATGAAGTACGTATGTTTGTGACATTACCCTCATAAAATAATGTCAGTCAATTTTAGGTATTTTGAATAATATAACCAGATACTTGTAAGATATGGTTTTATATATGACCATGTTTCATGTATTTTTGTGGTCCTTGGCCATTTTTCCACCGGTCGTACTGTACTTTGGTATGGCGGATTCTTAGTGGGTAAACACCTTATTTAAATTTTAAATTTAGGTAAATTTTTGGCAAAGCCCCCATATAAAGGCGCCTTTTCAGTAAGGTTAAGTTCCTAATTTTAGAAAGAAAGTATTTGTAATTTAGATAACCGATGAGCTCGTCCAATCTACCCATTGAGGGATTTGTACAACCTCCTTTTGACTACTTTATGGCAAAATCCGTATAAGCTACTGCGAGGTAGTCGGCAACAGATGGTCAACAAAGCCTGGATGCAGGATTTCAAAAACCATCTTGCCAGAATTCTCTCGCCGTAGCACATCTTCGATGTTGCCTCGTAGTAAGAAGGTGATAAAAATCGTTGTGGTGGCCATAACAGGCCACTGCAGGATTAGATATCACACTTCCAAATGGGACATTAACGGAGTGGATTATTGCCGTCTTTGTGAGGATGACGAAGAGATGGAAACAATATATAGTCTGTAGGTGTCCATTTCTAAATGGGATAAGGCACTGGAAGTTAAGCAAATATGAAATTGATAATCCAGCAATCTTCTCCGAAAATAGACCTCAAGCTAATCCTAAGCTTTGTAAAGGTTTTGTTAAGATTTTGACCAGTTTTCTACACTCTTTAAATTTCCACTATCTTTCCTTTTGTCCACTTACTTTTCAGGTATCAAGGATGACAACAATGGACAAATGTCGCAGAGTTAACTTTAACCTAACCTTACCTATCTGTAATTGGGTATAACGTTTTCTCAGAGAATATAACATTCTAGCAGTTCATGTTTTAACATATCGCCATATAGGAAACCCGACTGCTTTTAGATGTTTCAAAATCGCAGCTCAAAATGCAGTTATAAAAATTGATTTCATTGGGCTTGATATTTTCAGATTTTTATCAAAATTGATAAGCCTCTCAGAGACAAATTAACAGAAGTGCAATTAAGCCACATTCCATTTCAGAATAGTCAGATGAAAAGGATAATTCTGATTTCAGTCTATACGTCTCGGCCCATAAGGATGCGGCAAATAAGTCAGAATTGACAGGCAGAAATATCATGCCATATACATATATATAATTCAGAATAAATTCCTGTTTCTCAGTTATAAGCCCTATGACATGAGAAGGGTGAAACTAGACACAATTAAGGGAACCCCACCCATTCTCGATTTTAATTTTTCAAGATTTTCAATGGGATGGTAAACCAATACCAATGCTTGTTAAGGTTTGTAACTTTGCACATATATATTTGAAGATTTAAAAAAGAAGAAAAATAATTTACAAAAAATTTTTGTTATTGCTTTGTTGTTGTTTTTTGTAATTAAAGAAAAGTCCTTATTTTTGAAGGCGGGCATGATAACTCCTCACTGGATCATCGGATTCCGAAAATTCCAACGGTGTTAGAAAGAGTACATGTCTGGCTCTCGTATGAACTAGGATTATTGGCTTTGCTCTAAAATAAACAAAATGGCGGACCTTTGAAAAAATATTTTTGAAAAATCGCCGAATTTTGACCAAAAACCAAGTTAAAAAATAAGGAAGATCTTCATCGATTATCTTTATCCTAGTTCATACGATAGCTATACTCTCACAGAGAAACTTGTAAGGATTTCAAATCGATTGGGTTATTAGTTTTTGAGTTATCGTGCCCGCCATTCGCAAAAGAGAAAAACGCGTTTAAAGTTTGAGAAGCACTTTAGCCGTCACTTGATGCTGACACAATAAATCGGATATATCTTCAAGAGTTCTTGAGATGTTTACTTGAAATTTTGTAGAGACATTCTTGAATTAGTGTAGAATCGTATTAAATAAAAAAAAAAAATTTGACCCCGAGAATGGGGGGGAGGGTCCCCTTAAATCGACTTTCGACTAATCCATGAATTGACGTTTTGTATTGAAAAGTCTATTTTGATCTTTGAGATTCGATTTTCGACTCTTACTGACTAATGCAAAATCGACTCAAAATTGGATTTTGACTTTCGATTTTTTCATAAATTCTCGGTATAATATCGCAATGCCCAAATTGACGAAAAAATATACATGCAGGAACTTTATTTTATCGGTTGATTGAGTCGATTTTGCATTAGTCAATTTTGAGTCGATTTTGCATTAGTAAGTAAGAGTTGAAATTCGATTTTAAAACGGAAATAAAATTAATTAGAAATTTATTTTATTTATTTTTTTTTTTTTTTTTTGCAATTTGCTGATATTAATTAGAGTGAAAATCGTTATGGACCCAATTATTTGTTTTTATTTTTTAATGTATTATTTAGTATTCCCATAAAAAACGTGAACTTGTCTATCTGATAACGGGGGAGTAAATATATATATATGAGGTGATACGATCCCAAAAATTATGAAATGACTAACGTATCAAAAGTGATTAGACATATTTGACGGCAAACGCGTGATTTTCAACACAAAATTATCAGATACCAAACATGGAACTTTGTTTGCATCTCTCACGAAGAAGAAGCTTTGGACTCAAAGTAAATGAGATATGCTATTTGTCTCCTACGAAACTAATATTGAATTATCAAATGTGGTTCCATGACATTAAAACAAATTAAATATTTCAAATGCACTCATGAGAATTTGGCAACAACAAAATATAACAAAACAAAACATGTTTTACATGAACTTTACCTTGAAACTTGTGCCGTCACCAATCGCGATAACGAACTTAGAATTATAGAGATCTGTAAATTTACTAGGTAATTTTATTTTGTTTTATTATTTTATTTTCAAAATTGATTTTTCACAACACTATTTTTGTTTTTATTTTCCAAAAGGTAAACACTTCATTGGACTCTTCACGTCAAACAAGTGATTTACGATTTTTTTCAAAAAATTTCTCAAATCGGGAAATTCAAAACAAAAAACGATTTGAGCCGGACGACCTGCAACCACTGACTAATATCAGTTCACTCTGTCTGTACTGCGAAAGTGAAAAAGCAACGTTTCACAATGAGAGGCAGTAGTTAATGGAAACACCAGCAGCAACAACAACAACAACATAAAGTTAGCCGACGATATATAGCCAGACGCCCTGTATACAAAAATTGTAAGAGCGAGCGTTTGGATGAGTGAGCCAGCCACAAGCAAAATGCAAGAGCGAGCGAGCGGCTGATCAGATTTTGTGTTTGTTTTTCAAAACTTTAATGGTGTGGTCGGACGGTCGCATAACATGCTCGCTCGCTTGGCCGCCTATTGATTGTCCGCTGCCATAGTTCTCAGTTTTCATCATCAGTAAAATAAAACAAAAAACAACAAAACTAGCTTGAAGATTAATAGTAGGTGAGTGAGATGCCACCAGACATTGTGGAAAACCAAATGTAGATTTTGTTGGGAATCCAAACCGTACACACATTGATCGTAATTTTCACAGTCTATGATAAATTCCATGAACAACTAAGAGGGACAGACATTGTGACATACTAGCTGTATTGATACCACTTGAAACTACCTGTTCGTTGTCCGTCGTGATGGTTGCATGAGTGTGTTACAACTTCTATAATCCTTCAAAGGATTTCTGTTGCTGGGGATTCTTTTTAATGTACAGAAAATGAAAATGTTTAACTGTGTTGTATGCTAATACCGGGTTATGGTGTTTGGAGCGAGATTGTCCCGCCAAAATGTTGACTCAGTTTATTTCTACAGTTTGTAACAAAACACTTTTCTTTGTTATTCAGAATCTTGAGTCCTTAGCAAACATACACACATTTCTTATTGGAATAGAAAACCATTTTCTAAATTCGGTAAAGCATCATTGTGTTATGGTTTTTTATTGCATCGGGATATAGTGGCGAGGGTATATTAAAATAACGACAGTTTTCGTAACATTCGAAAGGAAATCAATGCCCTGATAGGGTGTACTACAAAAAATTCTTAGATAACGGTATTGAACCATTTTATGTCCGGATTTGCGGATTCAGAAATTTCTTTCAACTCCTTGACTCGAGAGACAATTTAATAGAAGTGCAATTAACCCACATTCCATTTTAGAATAGTCAGACGAAAAGGATAATTCCGATTTCAGTCAATACGTCTGCATCCATCAGAATACAGGAAATAAGTGAGAATTGACAGGGCAGAAATATCCTATCACATATATAATTCAGAATAAGTTTTGCAGGTATGACTTGATTGATAACAGTTCTGAACTGACTCTCAGCTATAGGCCATAAGATATGAGATTTTTATTAGGTTTGAATGAAGCTTTGATACATACAGAGCAGCAATACAGTAGTCATACTACAAAGTTATTTAGTGGTTCTGGGGAAAATTTGTTCACAGAATCTCCAAAAATTACCTCTGATTAGTTTTCCTCACTTCTTAACAATTTTCTGCATACTATCTGGTGCGCACGATAACTCTTGAAGAGAGTAATCGTTTTCTTCCAAACTTTCCACATCGTAATATTTCTTCTTGTCTTAGTTTAATTCCGAAGATGGGCCGTTCATCTCATATGAAGGAAACGACTTCTATCCACCATATGATGATTAAGATGATTCTCTTCGAAGCGAAACCATATGCTGGCGGCTGCGTTCTGATATGTTTGAATACTGCTCCATACTGACACCACATGGTTGGCCACAGACCCTGTTGATCTCTTATAAAGCAATAGGTTCGCTTTATAAGAGATCAACAGGGTTTTCTTAAATATGCGCCTGGTGCTGCCGGCGCATATTAAAGAAACCGGCAAACTACTTAAGGACCTTTTTCTACTTTTCAACTTATCGGATATAGCTGTGCTGTGCCACGCCAAAGTCGAATAACCACCCGCAAGTATTACGATCTCTATGCCGTCCATTGGTTGTGGAATATCAGAAAATAAGAGGATGAACAGTTTCGGAGAAGCCAGCTTACCTTGGGATAGTTGTGATAGTTTTTTACTTTTGGCTCTGTTGAAATCTATATGAGATTAGATATAGGTCCCATATGGATGCATATTGGATGTCTAAAGGCATGGGTGCTTTTAAACTTCCTGTTTCACTCTACGAGTTCTCAACTCTCAGTTTAATTGATAAAATAATTTGAGACAACTTTTAAGTCGTGTTCTGCAATATATGATGTTGTACTTTCTTCCAGGTGGCAAATGCTTGGTTCTATTTTCCAAATCCGCTTTTTTATTTTTTTACGTTGGTAAATGCCCTAATTGCTTCAATTGAATTCACATCTGGTTATCAAGAGGAACATTAATTTACCCCCTTGACAAACCCTGCCTAATACGGGAGCATGAAAAATACATCTATATTGTCGTTTTATAAACTTCCGTAAATATTGAGACTCTTTAAAATCATTAAAATGAGACTTTCAGGTTTCAATGGTGTTCCCCCCTATAAGTAGGAATTTGTAGGGTGTAGCTCTAATTTTTGAAATTACCGGAGAGAGCATTCAACTTATAGCTTGTCGATTTTAGGTGTTTCCAATACGTTTTTTTTTTCTTTTTTGATTTTTATAATCATTTTTCTTTATTTTAATTTTGTCTGTAAGGTCGGTGATCATTCGAATGAATTTTTAATTGGGTTATTTATACTCTTTCGAGTCAAACTTAATGATCTAAGTTTTGCAATCAAAAGGAAAGTCAGGAAGAACCTGGTGGGAGTATAAAAAACTCACTTAAAGATTTTTATAACATTTTTATGGTTTTGTTCCACGATTTAGTAAAGTATTCTATATAAATGTAAAGATATTTTTAACTACGTTCAAAATTTTATCCAAAGGTTTTTGAGTATTTGAAATTTTTTTTCCCAATTTCCGTTCAGAAATCAAAATCTGGCAATATGGTCTAACTTTATTAGCTATACTATACCAATGCATCATGGAAATAGGTAGCGTTCGTTGTCTGTGCACTCTCTCTGAGGTTGTAGAATCAATATTGACATAAGCTTTTATAAAATTTACAATTTGTTAACATTTGCCACCCTCCCTATCTTTCTCATTTTTTCGGAGAGTAGTTTGTATTTTCGCATTAGAAATATATTCACTTCGAGAGACAAATAACAATGACTGGAGAAAAATAAAAATTCAGTCCGTTTTGTTCAACAATGAGTGGTGGGGGGATAGTTTGAGTTTGGAAGTTCGCATTTTCAAAACAGATTAAAGACGCTTTTTGTTTGTAGTTCAAGTGCGTAAATAATAAAGACCACCACACAACAACGTAAGTAGTCGTCGTTTGAAATTTATTTATTTTTTCCATACACACGAAGTGAGTAGACAAAATAAAATGAAAACTACGAGAGCTGCTGTGGATGCGGGCGGATAATATTCTGAACATAGGAAGAATATATTTTGGATGTTTTGTCTCAAATTTTTTGTTTGTTTTTTGGTTATTGTGTGCTTTTGTCAATAGGGTAATGACACACGCACACATACTGATCGATTAGTTCGTTCTTAGTTTATTGTTTTTTGTTCTACACGAGCCCTCTATTCGCGAAATTAAATATTTATTATTCTGCTGCTGTCATTATTCTCTAAGTTTTTTTATATTCTGAACTTGTAGTTAGATCGATGGTTTAATAGATGTACATACACACAGATGTATTTATTAAAAGTTCTCCAAGCGAACAACCAATTTTAGACAGCTTATAAATGTCTGCTTTTATTTTTTAGCACCTAGTAAAAAATTGTCACGATTATTGTTAACAATTCCCTAATTGTTATTTGTCAATAGCGCTGTAGTTTATTTTTATTTTATTACAGCGAAACTGCTAATCTACAACTTTATTTGCTTTTTGTATGTATGTTTGAATATTAGCGAAAATATCCCGCAAGGGAAGAGGTTTGCATTTTTTAAATACAAAGGCCTTGATTTTTTTTTTTAATAATTTTAGGAGCATCAATAAAGGTCCAAAGGAGTGAATTTTTTAAATATTTTTGGTAGGGTACGTAAATGTTCAGGTCTTGATTTTTTAAATAATTTTTGGAGGTTACGTAAATGTTCAAAGGCCTTGATTTTTTAAATAATTTTTGGAGCATTAATAATGGTCTAAATGAGTGGATTTTTGAAATAATTTCTGGATGGTCAATAAAAGTCTAAAGGCGTGGATTTTTTAAAGAATTTTTGGATGGTAAATAAATGTCAATATGCGTGGATATTTAAATTAATTTTTGGGAGGTAAATAAATGTCCAAAGGTGTGGATTTTTTAAATAATTTTTCGAGGGTAAATAAATGTCCAAAGGCGTGGATTTTTAAAACAAATTTCCTAGCCTCCATGAAAGCACAAAGGCGTGGATTTTTAAAACCATTTTTGGAGGGTAAATAAATGTCCAAAGTCGTAGATTTTTAAAATCATTTTTGGAGAGTAAATAAATGTCCAAAGCCGTGGATTTTTAAAATCATTTTTGGAGGGTAAATAAATGTCCAAAGTCGTGGATTTTTAAAATCATTTTTGGAGGGTAAATAAATGTCCAAAGTCGTGGATTTTTAAAATCATTTTTGGAGGGTAAATAAATGTCCAACGTCGTGGATTTAAAAAAAAAACGTCATTCAATCATTGAAACATTTCATACCAATTTCTTAAAGGTTTTAAGATAGGTGAGTAGGCTTAGCTGAATAGGTGTAACGTGTCGTGTGGTCCTAGTCCACATACTGGGCACTGTGTTAAGACTACTCGTGTCTGTCAAGGCAGCTACTTCTCCTCTTCCGCTATGAATTATGAGTGGCCTCCAAGTATGACGGTATTCCTTTAGTTCCTGTTCTGCATCTGTATGAATGCTACTTAGATCTGTCTGATATGTCTGTGGATTTAGTGGTTCGCAATCTCCAAATCATGTGCCTGGACTGACTAACCTTTCCATAAGGCTTTGACAGGGGTTTACCCGACGATAACACTCTGGCATGTACTACATTACACTTCTTTGATCCAATGGACGGGTAAGACATTCGACCCCTCATGTAGACGATTCACTGGTATTAAGAGGAAACACCCTGTTACATTTCTAAGGCGGAATTCTAGCAGGAGAAAATATTTTTCTACTGCCTATCACTTATATTCGGAAAGTCATTGCCAAGGCATATCATACCACTGACAGGCAAAGTGTTCCAGCGAAATGATGGCCATGTTCCTACTTCTTAGAGTACTCCAAATAGCAGTGGTTTGCGCAAACATTGCACCCAGTACAATGAGGTAGTTGGCATTTGTTCTCCATAGAGAATTGATGTTCAGTGGGAACTTCAATTCAGCCGTCCAAGTGGGGAATAATGTGGTTGTGGATTTGGTGACGGATACTTGCATATTCCTCAGATGAACAAAAAGCTAACAAAAAATTGTTGGTGTCAATCTGACTTGTGTCATTGTGCAAAATTTACACGATATCGTACTAAAATATAAATATGTGCTGTAAATATTTCAAACGAATCCGGCATTTCTTCATAATCTACAATTGATTAGTAGATATGTATGAAGGTTTCTGAGCAAGGCTCGGATAAAAGTGGAAAAGGAGATGAAAACATTCGAATATGAAATTCTTATCTTTGAAGACCAAAAAACTTATGAGCGACATTTTCGTAGAATATTAAGAAGCCAAAAAATCTCGTATTGTCATCTCAAAAATAACTAAGCAACTAATGTGTACAAAATTGCCCATCCCCATATCAAGAGCTCGATTTTGTTGCATCGTGAAATTCAACATTTAAAACATTAAAGTTTAAAAAAGTATATGTATCCAGGTTATGTTTTTGTCCTAATTTATATTACCACTTTCCAATCACACCTACCTGAACTTTAAAACAAAAAAAAAAAAAAATGTTTCTAACCCCAGTCTTTTGAAATGTATACATAAATAATAAACTACAATACAAATTAATATTTCAAAAACGAAACTAAATAAATATGTATGCGAATATTGTGTATTATATTTGACTACTTATTAGTGCAACAATTGCATTCTGTACACAAATTCGACCTTTATAGCAAAAAAGAATCACACACATACACGAACATATACAATATGTATTTTGCAATTAGCAATTTATTACCAAGTATTTAATGAAAATGTTTTCAAAATTTTCAATAAGCTCTGGTTATGTAGTTGCAAAAAATTGTAATTTTGTTTTATAGTCAAGGTCTGCCCGACTGTCGGTCGTGTATATTTTTGTACATACATAATGTTGTACATTTTCATTTTAATTAATGCGAAAAAATTATTATTTCAATTCTTTTGTTAAATTATATGTTGATGGGTACATACATAGGTATATATGTAAATGTATTTGTTGTGGGTATTATTATATGTTTCTCTTGTAATCGATTGTGCAATAAATTATAATTGTCATCTTTTCAAGGATGGCTTTATTTCAAAAATGTTAAATTTTGACAAAAGCCAAATATGCACTCGATGGAAGACAACAATGCACGTGATATAATTGAAATTAATAATTGTAGTAGTTATTTAATTCAATTATAGTTCTAAAAAAGTAATATATTATTTTATTTTCATTATTAATATAGTTTTACACTTTATATATTGTTATTACTTTTGTCATATTTATTTAGAAATTTAATTTCATTTATAGATTATAAACATGTTTATTTGTTATTAGATTAGCAAACTGCTAAAAAAATACATTTAAAACGTGTTTTATAATTTTTAAAAGGTGTTAATTAACTGTTAGAAAATAACAGGGGCGTAGCAGAAATTATCATTTTAAAAAATGAATTTTTCAAAAAGTATTCAACACAACATGTGGGCAAGAAATTTGAAAAAATTTTCACAAAACGTAACATAATTTTTTTTAACCCTCTACCACTGGTCGGGGCTCGCCAGGAGCATTTTGTCCTCACATAAATCGAGGACAATATTTGAATAAATAAAAACGACATTTGAAACCCTCCATAACTGCTCTGGACTCTGCGAGGAGGGTTTTGTCCTGTGACAAAACGAAGGTTTTTATAAGAACACGGAAAGCCAAATTACAGCCACTTCGGTGGAAAGTTCAGCTAAACACTTTTAAATACCGAAATAAGGAAAGGAACGACCATTCTTTAATGCCAAAACATGAACAGAGTTATTATATACCGTCGAAGGTCAATATATCGGCGATATTGGTCGCTATAAACGATATGTTGATATAATCGATATTAAATAAATGACCGAACTTTTTTCGGGACTTTGGATACGGTCGTTATAACCGATATGTAGTTATAAACGTGCATACATATATGTTTTATGGGATCGCGCTCATCGCTTTAAAATTTTACATGAAGTTCCGGTTATTTCCAAGGAAGATTCCTATAATTTTAGGTGATGATCAAATGAAATAGATCGATTTTATAGTATATTATAAGCTGAACATCACCTTTTTTACATGAAATCTGTCCATCTAATTAGAATGTATGTTTTGCTATTGATTGGACAATATAGTGTGTGTCAAATGAGGCAAGACTTTAGCGTGAAAATAAGATAATTTGAATCTTATGTCGTGGGACATATGAACAATATTTCAAAAATTTAAAAAAATAAAAATAATAAACTGTACAATTCTTAGCTACAAATCCATAAGCTACAAATGGCTTCTGTCACGGTAAATCCCCTCATGGGCCAAATTAACTTTTTTTAAATCATTAAAAATTTATTTTTTTTATTATTGCAATTTTTTATTTTATTGCCATTTTCAATTTGTTTTAATTATTGCAATTTTTTATTATTTAAATTGATAATCATAAATACAAATGGATGATGTCACACTCATACTTACATGTAAAATGTGTATTGCATTCATTTTATTTAAATCAATAAGACGTCGTGTAGTATCGGCCCATTAGCTCAGTTGGTTAGAGCGTCGTGCTAATAACGCGAAGGTCGCGGGTTCGATCCCCTCATGGGCCAATAAAATTCTTTTTTTTTAGTTTTAAATTTGTTATTACTTTTTAAACAACTCGAAATATTGATCGGAGGAGCCCCCGCATAGTATATATTGCATATTTTTGATTAGAATAAAGTTTTATGACCATATAGTCTGTTGATATAATAGAAAACGCTATACTTAAAATAGAAGTTTCAAATTATGCACAGACATTGTTAGAACCCCTAGAATGTTTGGTATTCAAAATGTGAGATCTCGGTCCCCGTTTTGGTATAGCCCCCATATTATGGTACCCTCTGTATTTTTGGAATTTTTTTAGCACGTTTTTCAACGGAATTACCAAATATTGTAAACATTGGTCCATTTTTTAAGATCGGCCCCATGTAACGGTACCCACTATTATTTTATACTTGGCAAATTTTTGGTACGCTTTTCAACCGAATTAACTGTAATTTAGTACTTTGAGTTCCCATTGGGTGGAAAATTTGCCTACCAGAAATTTTTCGATAGATGTACACTTTTTATGGTAGTTGTCTTATAATGGTACTTCCCGTTATTCGATATTTATTTTAAATTCTCATTAGCAAATCTCCCAAAGCAAAAATTATCGATATCGGTCCACATTTGAGGACCAGAGTCAGTCGGACTCACATTTAAGGACCAGAGTCAGTCGGTATTGCCGACAGAAATATACCCTCAGCGTATTGTTTGCGGATGTCTTCGGAATTACTTACAGGCAGGTTTTATTACTAGCTTCATATACGGTATATATTTTTTTTATAATAAAAGGTTCCGGATTTAATTTTGATCAAATCGGGGTTTCCCTTCGCTTCAAATTAAATTTACAAGATTATAAAATATTGACCCTTGGTGGGGGAACTAACAGAAGGAAAGGGTCGACGGGTCCCACCTTCCGACTTGATCCTGGCTTGGTAAAGATAATAGGTTGTGCAAAGATTGGTTCAAATCGGGCATTCTATTCGCCTAATATTGAATTTATAAAAGTTGAAAATGTTGAACCTTTGTTGGGGAGGTACCAGAATGAATAGACCAAGGGTCCCATCTTCTGACTAGTTCTAGACATGACAAAGGTGGTACAAAGTTTGGTTACAATCGGATAGTCCGTTCGCATGATATTATAGAATTATTGTTTTGCACAATTATGACCAAGTTTTGGGGGAGGTACCAGAAGCGGTGGACCGATATTCCCCATCTTCGAACTTGAAGTAAGTTTGATAGAAATATTACGATGTGCAAAGTTTGGATGAAATCGTATGCTCATTTCGAGAGTTATCGCACCAGCCGGGCGGACATCTGTTAATCGACTCCAAATTATCTGCATCGGATTTGGTCCAAAGACACATGGGGTCTAATACCAATATTTCGATGGTATTAGACCCTTTGACCCGTTAAATATTAAGGGAACCAATCGATCGGTCTGATCGCCATGACCGGAACCTCAAGCTGAATTTCCTAGCCATAAGCGCTACATTTCGCCATCTAATGTGGTAATGGTAATACTTATTATTCTTTGGCCAGCTTCCCTTCCTGATGAACAAGTCGTGGTCATAATTGTAGCCTTTAGTGCGATCCGAAAAACAAAGTTGTGGGTCCATTTCATGCCTTTCGTGACGACTGGTCCATAACGAATTATAATGGACAGATGGACGGACGTATATGTCTAGATCTACTCGTATGGGTCTAGGACTAATATTTTGCGGCGTTACAAACACTTGCCTCCCCACAAAGCAATAATACGCTTACAACATAGTTCTTTAGGGTATACAAATTCTCTATGTCGACACTAGTTTGATGTAAACTAGACATCTGCATGAATGCACAAAAACACCACCCATGAGTCACTCACACAAAGTAATGGCTTCTATTCTATAAATTTGTTGGAAATGAAGTGCAATGAGTGAGGGTACAACAAACATGAATTGCTTCAGGTATGAGAGTTTCGAATTTGTTGTATATTCGTTGGATTCATACAATCCACGTTTCAAACTCGACGAACCGGTATTCATTGTGTATGTTTACTTCGGTATGAATGTATGTTGTAACACAAAAAGTTTGAACAAATGCGACAAGTTCGTACACGAACCTGTTTTACAAAATGAGAGTGTCGAATTATACAGTAGTATTCGAATTACCCGAATTAATTGAAGAGATATTATGGTTTTTATACCATCTACAAAAGTATGAAGGGTATGTTATGTTTTTTTGTTTTCGTTTGTAACTCATCGAAATAATCATTTCCGCCCATTTAAAGTATATATATATTCTTAATAAGAGCAACATTTATGAATATCTAGTAATGTATCCACTATATAGCAGTACTTCCCCTTTTTCAATATTTAAATGTTTTAAACGCCCTTTTAAACATATAAAAATTCGTTTTAATTTGGGTTCGAATTGGATACCCCATAGTGTGGGGGATATTCAGTACTACAAATTGTCCTCATATTACTTTGTACTCTAATTTGCAATATTTGGGGAAACGACGGAAGATACTTATTTTTCTAGAGTTATTAATTACTTGTATTTAATAAAATAAAATACATTATTTCTCACTATTGCTCACTGATAAAGTTTGGAAGATTGTACAAGGTAAACATTTGCATGAATGAACCTGTACAATGAATGCCCACCATTAATGTTAAGTGTTGAATGAAAACATATAATACAAAATACAATGCATGATGTTCACTCATTGGACTCATTGATGTTGTATAAGTTGTTCTTGTAATCCATCATACTGAATGTTGTGCTTTCGAGTTTGATCGTTTGATCGGACAGAGCACAATGAAGAACAACACATCTTCGGTGGTTGAATTCATTTGCACTCATTCAAAATTGTTGTGTACTCTGAATACGACTTAACACCCATGAATGCGGATGGGAATTCATTGTACGAGTACATTCTTGCAGATGTCTAATGTAAACAATGCTGACGATTTTTCACTTTATTCCGTTTCGTCTTATTACTCCTAAGCTTTCATTAGAACTTCTGAAAAAAGCTTTTTGCTATTGACAATATACATACATTTTTAAACAGCCTGTGTTATGAGTCACCCAGTGTTATGTATGTAAATAGTCGTTGATGTGGCATAACGCTCATATTGTGTTTATGAACACGGTGCAACAACGGCCCATTAGCTCAGTTGGTTAGAGCGTCGTGCTAATAACGCGAAGGTCGCGGGTTCGATCCCCTCATGGGCCACATGAAGTATTCTTTTTTTAATTTTTAAATCAATGCATTTTTTAATATTATCCAATAAATGTTATATTTAATTATTTGTTTCTTCCTTTATCTATCTACTTACAGATTTTAATTTCCGCTATATAGCTAAACACCCACACTCACCATGGCTGCTTCCGTTCTATTTGCTTGCGGTTTAAACGAACAGAAACTGCCATCCTTCATACACATTAGCGAAGAATCAAATGTCGATGGCAGTTTTCTGATTAGTTCCATTTTGGGACAACGTTTACGTATCTCGAATGCCGGAACGTTGTTGGTGTGTCTGCAACATAACTATCAGCATTACTTCAATGCTGGCATGCGTTTGGGTTATAATTGTAACATTTTCTTGGGCAAGACACTTGGCGTCATTGATCCCTCCAATGATATGGCCAAAGATTTCCTGAGCTGCAAATGGTTGTCACGTGAACACAAATTGAGTGATCTGCTATTGAATGACATCAGAGAACAATTGACGACGGGTACAACATTCACGGCGCGTATTCACAATACCGTGATTATTGATAATCTATCTATACTTTTTAATTTGGGTGCTTCCAAGGAGGATATTCAGCACTTGTGTCATGGTTTGGTCGCCTTGACTCGAGAATTTGCAAATTTATCAATTATCACGAAGATGAGTAATGCCGATCTGTACGCTTTGGATGATAATAATGTTTCGAAATTGGGCTCCGTGCACATTCAAGTGATTAAGCTGAAGAGTGGTGTTTTCCGTGAAGTTGATGGCAAGCTGTTGATTAAACGTTTCCAGGATGAAGAAGATAATTGTTTTGAATCTAACTATACGACAAAGGAAGTCTTGTACAAGGTCAATGATCGTAATGTAAAGATTTTCAATCCCGGAGAAATTGGTCTGAAGGCCTAAAAAACATATTGAATGCCTATGTGAACATTTTTATTTTCATTTTATTAAATGTAATTTAAAATTCATTGTAATGTTTAAAAATAAATATATTTTATATAAATAAGGTGTGTGTTTTGGAATGTCAATATGGAGGGCAGACTTTTGTAAATCGATTGCAAATTGTCTGAAATGGATTTGGTTAAAAAATTAAAAAAACTTACATGGCCCTATCTGTCTCATGAAATTTTGCATAATGAAATCGAAAAGTGACTATATTTATAAGACCTTGAATTGGTAGTGGGTTTTTAACTTGATCATCTCTACATAGTCCTGTTCACTCACCGTAAGTCGATTCAACCTCATTTTTAAACTCGTGAACGAAGTGGTATATTCGAACGAGGCCGACCATATGAAACCCTACACAAATACAACTGAAGTCGAACTTTCTGCGAAGCCTGTACAATATTTTTAGATATTTGCACTCTCTTGACCGATTAGAGGTTAACAACTCATCCTTCTTACCTGAAATTTTGTTCGAGTCATATTTTCCGAGATTGAACATTTAAATCATACAAATTTAATATTCCTATTTTACATACTAATGTCTGGGCTTATATGCCCTTCAGTAGTAAACATATACGCCATAGAAAGCAAATGTCACTTTTCACACAGTAGTTTGGGTCCATTTGATCCGCCAAATATTGGCAAATTATTCTTGGTCAGATCCCCTTCTCAGTGCAAAATTTCGTAATGTTCGGGTCATAATTGTTGGCTCTACAAGGACCACTAAAAATACAAAAATAAATTGTTTGGTCCATTTGATCCCCTAAATATTAACCGATCATTACAATAGGGACCTTCTTTGGCCAGAACCGGACCTACGTGTAAAATTTGATGACGATTGGTCCCTAACTGTAGCGTTTTTACTGACAATCCACTAAGGCACGACATTTTTGATTTTATATGACTTCCTTAAAAATTTTATACGGAATTACAAAATGGGACTAACAACGAAATAAGTAAAAAATTGACCTGTATAAAAATTGTCTGCCAAAAACTTTGTTACTAAGGGGCTAAAAGCTCAATTAACATCACTTCAGTTGGAAAATGCGAGTTCGATCTTCAAAAAAAATATAATCTATACATTTTACACCTTTCATCTTTAAACACTTTTTTAAGCAACTCGAATTTGATTTTGAAATTCTACCTGACAACCAAACAATTGTCGTGCCAATTAAGAACACAAAATAACAACAACAAAATATAAATATGCCCATCGAAAATAAATACGAACACACAACTATACTAGCTGATGTTTATTTCTGTTCACATTGCCAACAGCAACAGGCCTATTATACGCTGTCTTCGTATTAGGTAGCCACATTGTTGTTGCTGATCGTCACCGCACCTCTGCACAACCAGATGGTGTTGCCGATCATACACATCATTCATAACAAACATGTGTATTGGAATTTGTATTTCATTGCTATTTGTAGATACGCCTTTATATTTTCGTCACTTATAATTCTCATTCAGTTCACTTTACAGTTCGTTAATATATTTCGCATTTGCCGTTGAAAAGTTAAGACTATACTTCACAGGATCATTTCTGTAGTCAGTCTTCAATTACTTTCATTGCAAAATGAAAAATCACACACCCGCGATGAGGAGGTACATCGTTCTATCTGTAGCGTGAGGTTTTGAACTTTGCCATTCTTTTGGGATTTCTTCGGAGTTTCCATTGGTGGCATTGTTTCTTCGATGATCGCTCGATTAAACGGATAGAACGACTTCTGAGTGGTGTTACTCTTTTAACAAAATAAATTTGAAATCTTGTTGGCTGGATAGGAAATGTTTGATCGGCAGTCGTAACATTGCCCAGGAGCAGTGCTGCCAGTTAAATTTCATGAAAAATCGTCAATTTTTCAGAAAAAAATCGGCATAATCGGCATTTGTATTTTTAAAAATCGGCAGCATATAATTTATAAATAAATTCATATTTTTTTGGATTATAACAGGTCAATATTGTTTATTACATTAAAAAAAGGATAACAAATTCAATTCTGTATAAAAAATAAAAGATTCATTTTTCTACAAAAAATGTAGATTTTTCTAAAATATAGTAATTATTATGTACACTAGTGAGTTCTTTCAGATTTACGTATAACACAGTGTGATATTAAGGTCATAAAAATAACTTACAAACTAGTACATATTTTTATTACACATTTTTAGTAATTCATTATCAATTTTGATATTAAAACAATTTGAATTATTTAGTTTGAGGTAATATTTAGAATAAAGAATCCCTTCCAATGAATCATTCTTAAGTGAGCTTCTAATTTTAGTTTTGTTAAGGTTTACCTGACTAAAAATTCGTTCCACATTTGCTGTGGAGTGTGGAAGAACCATAATTCTTTGTACAAATTTAGACAAAACTGGAAAAGCTAAATTGGAGTCCCCACGTTTAATTTCGGAATTTTTTTTCCAAAAACTTTTTAATTTCAAAAATTTTTTCAAAATTCAAAAAGTTTAACTCCCTAAACTCGGAGTCTAAAGATTTGCCTTATTCGATGTAAAATGTAAACTAGACACAGTACAATGCTGACAAAAAAATGCAGATATCTAAGCCATTGAAAACGGCTGCGGCGAGTCACCGATAGTTATAATGATTTAAAGCTGCCAATTTTATATGTTTGTATGGTAACGCCGTATTAAATTAAAAAGTTAGACAATTTGTGTCGATTGTTGAAATATCGGCAATTCTGAGGCAAAAATCGGAAAATCGGCATTTTCCATTTTTAGAGTGAAAAATCGTCAAAATGCCGATAAATCGGCAAATATGGCAGCCCTGATTACACTAAAAAAAATTCAATTCTGTATAAAAAAATAACATAAAAAATTAATTTTTCTACAAAAAAATTTAGATTTTTTTTTAATATAGTAATTATTATGTACACTAGTGAGATCTTTCTTTCGTGTGCGCACTTTTTATTCGTTTATTGTTAATTTTGCCTTATTCGATGTAAAATGTAAACTAGACAGAGTACAATGCTGACAAAAAATGCAGATATCTTTTTATTACACATTTTTAGTAATTCATTATCAATTTTGATATTAAAACAATTTGAATTATTTAGTTTGAGGTAATATTTAGAATAAAGAATCCCTTCCAATGAATCATTCTTAAGTGAGCTTCTAATTTTAGTTTTGTTAAGGTTTACCTGACTAAAAATTCGTTCCACATTTGCTGTGGAGTGTGGAAGAACCATAATTCTTTGTACAAATTTAGACAAAACTGGAAAAGCTAAATTGGAGTCCCCACGTTTAATTTCGGAATTTTTTTTCCAAAAACTTTTTAATTTCAAAAATTTTTTCAAAATTCAAAAAGTTTAACTCCCTAAACTCGGAGTCTAAAGATTTGCCTTATTCGATGTAAAATGTAAACTAGACACAGTACAATGCTGACAAAAAAATGCAGATATCTAAGCCATTGAAAACGGCTGCGGCGAGTCACCGATAGTTATAATGATTTAAAGCTGCCAATTTTATATGTTTGTATGGTAACGCCGTATTAAATTAAAAAGTTAGACAATTTGTGTCGATTGTTGAAATATCGGCAATTCTGAGGCAAAAATCGGAAAATCGGCATTTTCCATTTTTAGAGTGAAAAATCGTCAAAATGCCGATAAATCGGCAAATATGGCAGCCCTGATTACACTAAAAAAAATTCAATTCTGTATAAAAAAATAACATAAAAGATTAATTTTTCTACAAAAAAATTTAGATTTTTTTTTAATATAGTAATTATTATGTACACTAGTGAGATCTTTCTTTCGTGTGCGCACTTTTTATTCGTTTATTGTTAATTTTGCCTTATTCGATGTAAAATGTAAACTAGACAGAGTACAATGCTGACAAAAAATGCAGATATCTAAGCCATTGAAAAGGGCTGCGGCGAGTCGCCGATATTTATAATGATTTAAAGCTGCCAATTTTATATGTTTGTATGGTAACGCCGTATTAAATTAAAAAGTTAGGCAATTTTTGTCGATTGTTGAAATATCGGCAATTCTGAGGCAAAAATCGGAAAATCGGCATTTTCCATTTTTACAGTGAAAAATCGTCAAAATGCCGATAAATCGGCAAATATGGCAGCCCTGCCCAGGAGTAGTCTTGGGCAATCTCATTCAGTGCAGTGATCGAACGAACTAGGTAATTTTTTAAAAGTGAAATCGGTCGGTTCACATCGTTCAAATTGATCACTCAGTTCAATTCGTAAGGCAGCACATTGCTTTGCTTTTAAATGATGCTTAAATTTATATAACGACTATTATTCCTAGCTACAGCAGTATTTGCATTTGGCCTTTTGAGCTCCGCATTTCATGAAATAAGACCGGAGTGCTGCTCATTTTATTACATATACATCATTTCAATTTAAGGGAACCCCCCCATTCTCGATTTTTTATTTTTAAGATTTTAAATGGGCTGGTAAATGAATACCAATGCTTGTTAAGGTTTGTAACTTTGCACATATATATTTGAAGATTTAAAGAGGAAGAAAAATAATTTACAAAAAAAAATTTGTTGTTGTTTTGTTGTTGTTTTTTGTGATCAAAGAAAAGTCCTTATTTTTGATGGCGGGCATGATAACTCCTCACTGGAACATCGGAATCCGAAAATTCCAACGGTGTTAGAAAGAGTACATGTCTGGCTCTCGTATGGATTATTGACTTCGCTCTAAAATTAACAAAATGGCGGACCTTTGAAAAAATATTTTTGGAAAATCGCCGATTTTTTACCAAAAACCAAGTTAAAAAATAAGGAAGATCTTCACCGATTGGCTTTATCCTAGTTCATACGATAGCTATACACTCACAGAGAAACCTGTAAAAATTTGAAATCGATTGGGTTATTAGTTTTTGAGTTATCGTGCCCGCCATTCGCAAAAAAATGTTTAGAGAAAAACGCGTTTAAAGTTTGAGAAGCCCTTCAGCCGTCACTTGATGCTGACACAATAAATCGGCTATATCTTCAAGAGTTCTTGAGATTTTTACTTGAAATTTTGCAGGGACATTCTTGAATTAGTGTAGATTCGAATTAAGTCAACAAAAATTTTGACCCCGAGAATGGGGGGGGTCCCCTTAACTGATTTTCTATGAAATTATTCTTGAAGTATTCAGTTTGTCAAAGTCGGTGCACCTGTGAACAAAACAGAAGGTGTAGAGTAAAATTTAATGTTGTTCAGTGACCGACGACGTTTATTGAGCAAAGTCGTTCAGTGGGCAACGTGGTTCAGTGACAGACGACGTTCATTGAGCAAAGTCGTTCAGTGGGCAACGTCGTTCAGTGACGGCGTTTTGTAAAGAGAATCGTTCAGTGAACGACAATAATCAACATTAAACGATGTCGTCCACTCGTTCAGTGGACTGACTCGTTCAATTGAACTAGGTCGTTCACGAACGACACAAGACTACCCAGGAGCAATGGTGGGCAAAATTTCTCTTAAAAAATTATTAAGGGAAAATAAAAACATTAATAATTCTATGGAATTGCATTAATTTAATATTTTTAAAACATAAATAACATCCCAGGAAGTTCAAAAAATATAATCATTAAAAAAATTGTGGAAAATTGTTCGTTCATTAAGTTTTATTTTTTTGTTTTAACGTCAAAAAATGTTAAGAGAACTGTTATAAACCATATACGCAAACCTGGATTCAAAAAGAAGATCGATGTTTGTGTGCCACACCCAATAAACAGAAAAATAGGATTGATCGAATTTACATGTGCGAAGCCTTGGCCAAACGGAATGAGATAGGCCCATTTTTTTAACGGGTGGTGACTGGATATGAGAAATGATCAAAGAGCGGTGAAACACCTCAAACGGTGGCCAAACCAGGACTAACGGCAGGGAAGGTTCTGCAATGCAATAGCTGGGACTGTAATGGTACAGTATATTTCGGTTAATTGGTTTCCACGCTTAATTGAACCACATGATGCGGCAAAAAATATTTCATAGGGAAATACATGTAAATTTTCTCGGATAATTAAACCCTGTTAATTGATTTTCCCGCTTAATTGGTTCAAAATTCATGTAATCAAAAATAAATTTCCTTTTACTTTTCACCGGTTAATTGCATAATAATAATTGAAAAATAATCTGCCATTTTTTTACATATGTACATATTTGACATAATTTGTGAAAAAGACTAGGTGGCATCTCTACTAATTCAAAACATATGTTTATTGCTAAGGACAATGGATTTTTTTAAATCATTAGTAGTTCCAATTATACGTGATTACTGTAATTGAACAAACTATTCAATTAAGCGGGTTCGGATACTTGGTTCCTCGGTTAATTGAACAAAAATTTGTTCAAATTTTGATGTACAATTAACCGAAAAATACTGTATTATTTATTATGAGTTGCTTCCGTATGGCCAAACGCTAAATTCTGATCTCCACTGTCAACTGGGCAGTTTGAAGATAGGAGTGTACCAAAAACGGCCAACAGGAGAGGTGTGTTTCACCAGGTCAACGCTAGGCCACACACATCTACACTGACTCACCAGAAACTTCGGGAGTTTGGTTAGGAAGCTTTAATGCATCCGCCATATAGTCCGGACTTCTTTTTTTTGCATTGCAAAATTTATTTAATGATAACAAATTTGTATCTAGGGAGGATTGTGAAAATCGACTACTAGAGTTTTTTTTGCAAATAGAGAGTTGGATAATTCATTATGAAGTTCCCTTTAAAATGGCAACAAATCATACAACAAAACGTACAAATCGGACAATCAGAAGCATGTTAAAGAATTATAAATATTTACGAATCATTACAAAAAACAATAGGGGTAGACTTTGTCCAGAACCCGCCCTGCCTACAAAATTTCGTGACATTTCCCTTGATATTACTTTAATTCTCTGGCAACGAAACTATACGATAAGTGTGCCAGATATATATATATATATACCTACATACACACTTATTTCATGACCTTAACAAATAACTACATATTCTTTATATTTTTCTAACTTGCATTTCCGTATTATTTCAATATTGCATGAATGACTTGAATGCATGCAACTATTCCCGGCATGTGGTCTAAATTGGCATTTTATGCAATTGATAGTTTATGGATGTTCGGTGGGTGGTGTTTGCTTCGTTGGGTCTCTTTGGCAGAATTGCAGCCATGACTTGCCAACAAGAATTTGAATCAACGCGCAATGGAACACACAAATCACTTTCAGGGCTTTATGTTAAGCTTTGCATTTGCAATGCAGACTCCGACTGAAGAATTCTCCACTTGTTTTTTGTTTGCCATTATCCCATCTTTACACAGAAATTCCAAAGTGTGAAATTCATGTTCTTGGTTTGTTTGTGGGCGTTGTTGAATCGTGTCATGTGCCGCCACCGCCGACTATGGTGATGTTTATGGGTAATGTACCTGCGTGAAGTTAGCGATATCGCTAACTTTCGATAACACAATTTTTATCGAAATTACAGGGTGACACAGAACATCACAATTTCACGTTTAATACTATTTTTATCAACAGTGCTTTCCAACAGAGATAGCGCAGAATATTATAAATTAATAATTTTTTAAAATTATTAATAAAAATGTTAACATAATTCATTAGTAATGAAAACTAATAAAAATACGAAGATTTTGAAACATATTTTATTATAATCTAAAACTAAAGTATTACTAAGTCACAAACATTTTAATCCAGTGAATCAGGAGAGATGTCCGCCTCTGGAAGCCTCCCTATATAAACCTCGAACATAGTGATGGTACCAAATGAAAGAGGGAGTCTCTACGAGTATTTTGGTATGCAGCATTTGTTCAAATTCAGTTTTTTGTAGAACAAAGTTGTTGAATTTCTGATTTCCAACTGGTGGTCAGGACACCAAACTGGCTCTGGAAGCCTCCCTATACAAACCTCGAATAAAGTGATGGTACCAAATGAAAGAGGGAGTCTCTACGAGTATTTTGGTATCCACCATATGTTCAGATTCAGTTTTTTGTAGAACAAAGTTGTTGAATTTCTGATTTCCAACTGGTGGTCAGGACACAAAAATGGCTCTGGAAGCCTCCCTATACAAACCTCGAACAAAGTGATGGTACCAAATGAAAGAGGGAGTCTCTACGAGTATTTTGGTATGCACCATTTGTTCAAATTCAGTTTTTTGTAGAACAAAGTTCTTGAATTTCTGATTTCCAACTGGTGGTCAGGACACAAAAATGGCTCTGGAAGACTCCATATACAAACCTCGAACAAAGTGATGGTACCAAATGAAAGAGGGAGTCTCTACGAGTATTTTGGTATCCACCATATGTTCAAATTCAGTTTTTTGTAGAACAAAGTTGTTGAATTTCTGATTTCCAACTGGTGGTCAGGACACAAAAATGGCTCTGGAAGCCTCCCTATATAAACCTCGAACAAAGTGATGGTACCAAATGAAAGAGGGAGTCTCTACGAGTATTTTGGTATGCACCATTTGTTCAAATTCAGTTTTTTGTAGAACAAAGTTGTTGAATTTCTGATTTCCAACTGGTGGTCAGGACACAAAAATGGCGCTGGAAGACTCCATATACAAACCTCGAACAAAGTGATGGTACCAAATGAAAGAGGGAGTCTCTACGAGTATTTTGGTATCCACCATATGTTCAAATTCAGTTTTTTGTAGAACAAAGTTGTTGAATTTCTGATTTCCAACTGGTGGTCAGGACACAAAAATGGCTCTGGAAGCCTCCCTATAAAAACCTCGCACAAAGTGATGGTACCAAATGAAAGAGGGAGTCTCTACGAGTATTTTGGTATGCACCATATGTTCAGATTCAGTTTTTTGTAGAACAAAGTTGTTGAATTTCTGATTTCCAACTGGTGGTCAGGACACAAAAATGGCTCTGGAAGCCTCCCTATACAAACCTCGAACATAGTGATGGTACCAAATAAAAGAGGGAGTCTCTACGAGTATTTTGGTATGCACGATATGTTCAAATTCAGTTTTTTGTAGAACAAAGTTGTTGAATTTCTGATTTCCAACTGGTGGTCAGGACACAAAAATGGCTCTGGAAGCCTCCCTATAAAAACCTCGCACAAAGTGATGGTACCAAATGAAAGAGGGAGTCTCTACGAGTATTTTGGTATCCACCATATGTTCAGATTCAGTTTTTTGTAGAACAAAGTTGTTGAATTTCTGATTTCCAACTGGTGGTCAGGACACAAAAATGGCTCTGGAAGACTCCATATACAAACCTCGAACAAAGTGATGGTACCAAATGAAAGAGGGAGTCTCTACGAGTATTTTGGTATCCACCATTTGTTCAAATTCAGTTTTTTGTAGAACAAAGTTCTTGAATTTCTGATTTCCAACTGGTGGTCAGGACACAAAAATGGCTCTGGAAGCCTCCCTATATAAACCTCGAACAAAGTGATGGTACCAAATGAAAGAGGGAGTCTCTACGAGTATTTTGGTATGCACCATTTGTTCAAATTCAGTTTTTTGTAGAACAAAGTTGTTGAATTTCTGATTTCCAACTGGTGGTCAGGACACAAAAATGGCTCTGGAAGACTCCATATACAAACCTCGAACAAAGTGATGGTACCAAATGAAAGAGGGAGTCTCTACGAGTATTTTGGTATCCACCATATGTTCAAATTCAGTTTTTTGTAGAACAAAGTTGTTGAATTTCTGATTTCCAACTGGTGGTCAGGACACAAAAATGGCTCTGGAAGCCTCCCTATATAAACCTCGAACAAAGTGATGGTACCAAATGAAAGAGGGAGTCTCTACGAGTATTTTGGTATGCACCATTTGTTCAAATTCAGTTTTTTGTAGAACAAAGTTGTTGAATTTCTGATTTCCAACTGGTGGTCAGGACACAAAAATGGCTCTGGAAGACTCCATATACAAACCTCGAACAAAGTGATGGTACCAAATGAAAGAGGGAGTCTCTACGAGTATTTTGGTATGCACCATATGTTCAGATTCAGTTTTTTGTAGAACAAAAAACCCGAACCCGAACATCCGGGTCAAATAACCGGGTAACTAGGTACGTCCCCCAAGAAAAAAAGATATCCCCATAGTTAGGGTAAAAATACCTACCTCTGGAAAAAATTTCGGAAAAATCTGATCGTTTTTACTAAACTAGAGTTGTTCCAATTTTTTATTTTTAAGATTTTAAATTGGCTGGTAAATGAATACCAATGCTTCTTAATATTTGTAACTTTGCACATACACCTAAACAACAATTTTTACTGGTCAAAGCAAATGTGAATAGCACTAATTTAGGGGAATTCCCTTTTTTACACGGCTACTGCTGGAACCAATCTACCGTGTAAAAACAGACTAAGGTGTGTATATTTGAAGATTTAAAAAGGAAGAAAAATAAATTACAAAAATTGTTTGTTGTTTTTGTTTGTGATCAAAGAAAAGTCCTTATTTTTGATGGCGGATACGATAACTCAAAAACTAATAATCCAATCGATTTCAAAATTTGGGATGTTTTCTGTGAGTGTATGAACTAGGATAAAGCCAATCGGTGAAGTTCTTACTTATTTTTTAACTTAGTTTGTGGTGGACTCGATGGTATGAAATTCCTTGTCATCATTATCCCCCCGAAACAACGCCTGTACTTGGATCATAACCATTTGCACAAAAATTCACTGTTCATTTCGTTGTGTCGCTCATACAAGCGTCGTTGATTGAAATAAAAACGACAAGCATGACGTATAGACACACAACAAGCATGGACTATTAATAAGGTCTACAGGGGGTAAGATTTAGTAAATGCAGTAGATCTAAATTGTTCTAATGTACATACTATTTTATGCTTAAGTCTTCCCTTTTTATCTTTTAAAAACTAAGGCAATTTTTCAACATTTTTTTAAATATATTGAATTAAAAAATGAACAAAGTTAGCTTCGGCAAAGGCATCGATATAGTTTTAAAAGATTAAAAACTTTCCTAAAATACACAAAATTAATATTAAATGGGGTACAAAATAAAGGGGAGAGGGGGCACCTTTGAACAGCGCTCATAAAATCTCGATTTAAATTTTTCCCGACCCGCAACCAAAATTTTTTATGTGCCAATCTTGTTCTTTATCTGCGTAAGCCATTTTGGCTAGCTTTTTCAGTGGTCGACAAAATTTACATGAGTGACTATGTTTTCGCACTGCAATTGTAAACTTTTATTCATTTGGTTGTAAGGGTGCAGGAAGAATTCTGTGATAGTTTTCTTTCAATAAACAATTTGTTTGCATTCCAACAATCATTTCAAATATATCTAAAATATTTTCTTTCATATATATTTACTACAAAAAAAGTTATTATAAATTTCCGTAAAATACCACAGGTGGGACACCTTTGAACACACCCAGTAAACTCCAGTAAAAAACGGAGTTTTTGACTTTTGGCTTCGATTTCTCAAAAATTTCAAATGGGATAATCAGATTACGAAATTAGATGTATTTTGCACCATATAAATTTTTGATTTTATGTCATTTTATGTTTTAATAAATTTTGATCGAATATTTTTGTATATATTTTTTAATAAGCATTAGAATGTGAAATTTTAAAATTAATTTTATTAAATGCATGGGTGAATTGTGTTATATGGCAAAAAGTGCAAAGTAATGTATATTATTTTACATTTTGAAAATTTCTGACCTCTTTCATTTGGTACCATCACTATGTTCGAGGTATGCATAGGGGGGCTTCCAGAGCCAGTTTGGTGTCCTGACCACCAGTTGGAAATCAGAAATTCAACAACTTTGTTCTAACTTTGAACATAGGGTGCATACCAAAATACAAAAAACTGAATTTGAACATACCACCAGTTGGAAATGCATACCTGAATCTGAACATACTACTCGTAGAGACTCCCTCTTTCATTTGGTACCATCACTATGTTCGAGGTTTGTATAGGGAGGCTTCCAGAGCCATTTTTGTGTCCTGACCACCAGTTGGAAATCAGAAATTCAACAACTTTGTTCTACAAAAAACTGAATCTGAACATATGGTGCATACCAAAATACTCGTAGAGACTCCCTCTTTCATTTGGTACCATCACTTTGTTCGAGGTTTTTTTTTTTATTATTTATTAAAATATTTCATCTATCAATATACATTTTAATTGGTTTTTTATAATACATAAAATAGTTTTTGAGAATTTACTAGAAGTATTGCAACAAATAAGTTATTTTTTTTATGTTTCAATTAGCAAACAGATCCTTTATAGTTATATATAGTTTAAGGCAAAAAGATAGGAAAAAACCTTATATATTATTGTGATATTATATATATATATATATATATATACATTAGTTAGTTATGCAAATTTTTAATCAATGTATAATTCGACGTTCTATTTCGAAGTTCAAAATTTAATGCAGCTTTTTCAATAAATGTTGTGATCAGATCCTCCTGGTACCGTTGATGGAGAATTTTGGTAGAAAAACGTTTGTTAAGACCAAAGATTAGTTTTAGATTTTTATTCTGTATAATTTGCAACTTTTTGATGTGCGTTTTTGCACACAATCTATTCCACACCGGACATCCATATGTCATTATTGGACGGATACACATTTTATACAGCAACAACTTGTTTTTGACATCTAATTTAGATTTACGGCATAAAAGGGGATATAGCGCGCGACCACACTTAATGGCTTTTTCTGATGCTGTTACAACATGATCTCTAAAGTTGAGATTTTTGTCTAATTTGATTCCAAGATATTTAACAGATGTTTGAATGTCGATATTGTTGTTGGAAAATCTCAGTGTTACAGTTGGGACTCGTTTCGGAGATTTGTTAAACGGAAAAATTATTGCCTGTGTTTTTGCCTCATTTATTTTTATTTTCCATTTTTGGAAATATTTCTTAATATGATTTAATGACAGTTTCATCTTTTTGATAATTGCATTTGAAACTTTTCCACTTGTCATTATAGCTGTATCGTCCGCATACAAAGCCGCCGTTTGATTTTTAAGTAATTTTAAATCTGACGTAAATATTGAATAGAGTATCGGGGACAACACAGATCCTTGCGGCAGACCAGCAGAAATAAATTTTTCGCATGATTGTTCGTCTTCGATATGAACCGTAAATCTTCTGTCTAGTAAAAAACTCCATATTATTTTTTGTAGGTATATCGGAAAACCGTACTTATGCAATTTGAATATTAAGCCCTTGTGCCAAATTGAATCAAACGCCTTTTCAACGTCTATTAGAACCACTCCCGTACTTTTGCGTTCCATCTTATTTCTTTTGATAAGATTTACAATTCGTTTCACCTGGTGTATAGTAGAATGTTGCTTCCGAAATCCAAATTGTTCATCTTTTATAATATTATGGTTCTCTGTGAATTCGTTTATTCTACAATGAATAACTTTTTCAAAAACTTTGTCCAGACAATTTAACATACTAATTGGTCTGTAGCTACTGGAATAGTGGGCATTTTTACCATTTTTTAATATTGGTACAATTTTAGCTTTCTTAAACGCATTGAAAAAATAACCATTATTTATACACCAATTAAACACCTTTGTGATTATTCTAAAGATAGAGTCAGGCATGTTTTTTAAGAGTATAGGTCTTATACCATCTAGACCAGGTGATTTGAAGTTTTTAAGATTTTTTGTAAACCATTTGATCTCTTCAATTGTTGTGGGGTTAATATTTTCAGTTATTATTTGTTGTTTATCAAGCCATTTGATATGTCGTTCAACAGAAAGGTCCTTTGATGACGATACATTATTTGTTATTCTGTGAGATTCTTCAAATACTTGAGCAATTATATTTGCCTTTTCAATGTTGCTATTTACTTCAACGCCATCTACCGTTAGGGACCCAACACTACATTTACTGGATCTCATAGCTCTAGACAACAACCAAAATTTCTTGCTCCCACGTGGCAACGATTGTAAGAAATTATTCCAGCTGATGTTTCGATCTTTTAACACGTGATGTTCTATCAGCTGATCCAGTTGCTTTATTATGCCAATAAGTGTCATTCTCTCCGGTAATACGAAACATCTTTGTAACTTACGGCGGAATCTTCTTCTTTGACCAATTAAGTAGAGAGTTAGAGAAGAGAGTCTTTTCTGCCATGTACTTTTCTCACGTATCGGAATCATTTTTTCTGCATTTTTGATAATTGTTGTGACATCATGAAGAATGTGGTCAACATTAAGTGAGGTTACTGCTGCATTTTCAAGTTGTTTTTGGATTATTTCGCTATTAACATAACGATGGATGGACTTCCAGTTTGCCTTATGATACTCTCGAGTCTGAATGGATTTGACATTTATAGAACCAAAAATTCGACAAGTTATTGGAACATGGTCTGATTTTAAAAAATGTGGTTGCGTCTCTACTGGTGAGAACTGGAGTCCAGAATTTGTGAGCATTATATCGACAACAGATGGTGATTGTGGCGACTGTTGCTGCGTAAATCGAGTGAAACCAATTGGAGTATGAATATAATAGTTGGAAATGATTTGATGATCATACAATCGACGTCCAGCCGTGTTATTTTGGTAACAATGCCAGCTTTTATGTTGAGCATTTAGATCTCCAAAAATAAAAAAATCAATTGAGCAATCTGTTAAATTATTTATATCTTGAATAAAGTGTGGAGTGTATTTTGGACAATAGGCCGAAGTGAGCCTAACAGGTCGTTTGTTTATATTAATGATGATTGAAATGTTTTCAATGGAATTAGTGGGAATTTTAGAAATCTTTTTATGAGGAATATTACTTTTTACAGCGATGAGTACACCTCCTCCATGGCTTGGTCTATCTTCTCTATAGATTTTATAATTCCTGAGTTTCATGTTGTGGTTTGAATTTAGAAAAGTTTCATTTATCAATAGTATATCAATCTTTCGTTCATTTATTATGTGTTCCAGTTCTAAAATAGATGCTGTGTTTGTTATGCCTTGGGCATTGAAATGCATAACATGAATATCGTGTTGAGGTGCGTGATTATATGACATGCTTAAGCATCATTCCAAGGACTCGCATTTTGTCATATTTATTTTGACATTTTTGTAGTGCGTCAATAGCTTCAAAATAAATTTGTAGTATCTGTTCATTGGATATATCATCTTCGATATTTTCGCCACTAGGTTTAAGTTTTGAGGCATATGTGTTGCAAATATTTGGCATTTTAGAATGAACATTAGATGGCTCATTGCTAAAATTCAATCGATTTTTTTCTGCAAAATTATTTGAGGCTTTGAAAGTTCTATTTATTTTACCTTTTGCATACTTGGCTGTAGTATTTGCTCTAATTTGGAGATACTCATTACGTTGCGGGCAATTTTTGTCATCAGCTCTGTGATTTACATTGCTTAACCCTTTTGCTAAGCAATTAAAGCATTTGTAAACAACAGGCCCATTATTATCAACTTTGTTCAGTTGGCAAGTGGAGGAGTCGTGTGGTCCTGCACACAACGCGCACACTTCTCTCCTGTGACAGTTTAATGAACCATGTCCATGCATGACACACTTAGTGCATTGAGTGGGACCTCTTTTCCTTCTTAGTGGATTTTTCCAATGGACACGAACACCACAGAAGTACTTTATTTTCTTGATTTCATTCTTACTCACATGTTTTCTGTCGAATTCAATCATGAATAACGCGTCATCTGGGTTACTGCGTTTTGTTTGTATTTCCTTGATGCTTGTGGGCTCAACATTAAAAGTATTCTTAAACTCATCTTGGAGTGTTTCTATACTTAGTCTTGGCAACCCAAATAGAACTTGTTTATACTTCTTCTGATCAACCAGAGAATGTGTAAAGAAACTCATGTTATTAGTTTTAAGTTTTTCAATTGCATCGTTGTAATTCACCATTGATTCTGGAAGTACCTTGGTTCCAATTGACATTCTTTGGTACTTGCAGTTATGTCCAAGAAGTACCATAATTTTGGTTAGACTGTGGTTGTTGTCAACTATAATAGGTGGAATTTTTGTATTGCGTTGTCCAATCTGAACATCATCGGCACTGCTGTCGTCATCTAAGTCGGATAAATCCTGAAATCTGTTGAAACTTATTGAATCACCTGGCTTTGGTTGCTTAAATTTTGGGTTGTTGCCCCAATGTTTCTTTCTTTTTTGAGACATTATTTCACAAACTCAAGAAATTATTAAATTTTTTATGTTTTACAAGAGTAGAAAACAGCTGTTTTATACACGTCTTTTTGCTTCGATAGAGAGCAAGAGACTGTTGTTCGAGGTTTATATAGGGAGGCTTTCAGAGCCATTTTTGTGTCCTGACCACCAGTTGGAAATCAGAAATTCAACAACTTTGTTCTACAAAAAACTGAATTTGAACATATGGTGGATACCAAAATACTCGTAGAGACTCCCTCTTTCATTTGGTACCATCACTATGTTCGAGGTTTGTATAGGGAGGCTTCCAGAGCCACTTTGGTGTCCTGACCACCAGTTGGAAATCAGAAATTCAAAAACTTTGTTCTACAAAAAACTGAATCTGAACATAGGGTGCATACCAAAATACTCGTAGAGACTCCCTCTTTCATTTGGTACCATCACTTTTTTCGAGGTTTGTATATGGAGTCTTCCAGAGCCATTTTTGTGTCCTGACCACCAGTTGGAAATCAGAAATTCAGCAACTTTGTTCTACAAAAAACTGAATCTGAACATATGGTGCATACCAAAATACTCGTAGAGACTCCCTCTTTCATTTGGTACCATCACTATGTTCGAGGTTTTTTATAGGGAGGCTTCCAGAGCCATTTTTGTGTCCTGACCACCAGTTGGAAATCAGAAATTCAACAACTTTGTTCTACAAAAAACTGAATCTGAACATATGGCGCATGCCAAAATACTCGTAGAGACTCCCTCTTTCATTTGGTACCATCACTATGTTCGAGGTTTGCATAGGGGGGCTTCCAGAGCCATTTTTGTGTCCTGACCACCAGTTGGAAATCAGAAATTCAACAACTTTGTTCTACAAAAAACTGAATCTGAACATATCGTGCATACCAAAATATTCGTAGAGACTCCCTCTTTCATTTGGTACCATCACTTTGTTCGAGGTTTATATAGGGAGGCTTTCAGAGCCATTTTTGTGTCCTGACCACCAGTTGGAAATCAGAAATTCAACAACTTTGTTCTACAAAAAACTGAATTTGAACAAATGGTGCATACCAAAATACTCGTAGAGACTCCCTCTTTCATTTGGTACCATCACTTTTTTCGAGGTTTGTATATGGAGTCTTCCAGAGCCATTTTTGTGTCCTGACCACCAGTTGGAAATCAGAAATTCAGCAACTTTGTTCTACAAAAAACTGAATCTGAACATATGGTGCATACCAAAATACTCGTAGAGACTCCCTCTTTCATTTAGTACCATCACTATGTTCGAGGTTTTTTATAGGGAGGCTTCCAGAGCCATTTTTGTGTCCTGACCACCAGTTGGAAATCAGAAATTCAACAACTTTGTTCTACAAAAAACTGAATCTGAACATATGGCGCATGCCAAAATACTCGTAGAGACTCCCTCTTTCATTTGGTACCATCACTTTTTTCGAGGTTTATATAGGGAGGCTTTCAGAGCCATTTTTGTGTCCTGACCACCAGTTGGAAATCAGAAATTCAACAACTTTGTTCTACAAAAAACTGAATTTGAACATATGGTGGATACCAAAATACTCGTAGAGACTCCCTCTTTCATTTGGTACCATCACTTTGTTCGAGGTTTGTATATGGAGTCTTCCAGAGCCATTTTTGTGTCCTGACCACCAGTTGGAAATCAGAAATTCAACAACTTTGTTCTACAAAAAACTGAATTTGAACAAATGGTGCATACCAAAATACTCGTAGAGACTCCCTCTTTCATTTGGTACCATCACTTTGTTCGAGGTTTATATAGGGAGGCTTCCAGAGCCATTTTTGTGTCCTGACCACCAGTTGGAAATCAGAAATTCAAAAACTTTGTTCTACAAAAAACTGAATCTGAACATAGGGTGCATCCCAAAATACTCGTAGAGACTCCCTCTTTCATTTGGTACCATCACTTTTTTCGAGGTTTGTATATGGAGTCTTCCAGAGCCATTTTTGTGTCCTGACCACCAGTTGGAAATCAGAAATTCAGCAACTTTGTTCTACAAAAAACTGAATCTGAACATATGGTGCATACCAAAATACTCGTAGAGACTCCCTCTTTCATTTGGTACCATCACTATGTTCGAGGTTTTTTATAGGGAGGCTTCCAGAGCCATTTTTGTGTCCTGACCACCAGTTGGAAATCAGAAATTCAACAACTTTGTTCTACAAAAAACTGAATCTGAACATATGGCGCATGCCAAAATACTCGTAGAGACTCCCTCTTTCATTTGGTACCATCACTATGTTCGAGGTTTGCATAGGGGGGCTTCCAGAGCCATTTTTGTGTCCTGACCACCAGTTGGAAATCAGAAATTCAACAACTTTGTTCTACAAAAAACTGAATCTGAACATATGGTGCATACCAAAATATTCGTAGAGACTCCCTCTTTCATTTGGTACCATCACTTTGTTCGAGGTTTGTATATGGAGTCTTCCAGAGCCATTTTTGTGTCCTGACCACCAGTTGGAAATCAGACATTCAACAACTTTGTTCTACAAAAAACTGAATTTGAACAAATGGTGCATACCAAAATACTCGTAGAGACTCCCTCTTTCATTTGGCACCATCACTTTGTTCGAGGTTTATATAGGGAGGCTTCCACAGCCATTTTTGTGTCCTGACCACCAGTTGGAAATCAGAAATTCAACAACTTTGTTCTACAAAAAACTGAATTTGAACAAATGGTGCATAACAAAATACTCGTAGAGACTTCCTCTTTCATTTGGTACCATGACTTTGTTCGAGGTTTGTATATGGAGGCTTCCAGAGCCATTTTTGTGTCCTGACCACCAGTTGGAAATCAGAAATTCAACAACTTTGTTCTACAAAAAACTGAATTTGAACAAATGGTGCATAACAAAATACTCGTAGAGACTTCCTCTTTCATTTGGTACCATCACTTTGTTCGAGGTTTATATAGGGAGGCTTCCAGAGCCATTTTTGTGTCCTGACCACCAGTTGGAAATCAGAAATTCAACAACTTTGTTCTACAAAAAACTGAATTTGAACATATGGTGGATACCAAAATACTCGTAGAGACTCCCTCTTTCATTTGGTACCATCACTTTGTTCGACGTTTATATAGGGAGGCTTCCAGAACCATTTTTGTGTCCTGACCACCAGTTGGAAATCAGAAATTCAACAACTTTGTTCTACAAAAAACTGAATTTGAACATATGGTGGATACCAAAATACTCGTAGAGACTCCCTCTTTCATTTGGTACCATCGCTATGTTCGAGGTTTGTATAGGGAGGCTTCCAGAGCCATTTTTGTGTCCTGACCACCAGTTGGAAATCAGAAATTCAACAACTTTGTTCTACAAAAAACTGAATTTGAACAAATGGTGCATACCAAAATACTCGTAGAGACTCCCTCTTTCATTTGGTACCATCACTTTGTTCGAGGTTTATATAGGGAGGCTTTCAGAGCCATTTTTGTGTCCTGACCACCAGTTGGAAATCAGAAATTCAACAACTTTGTTCTACAAAAAACTGAATTTGAACATATGGTGGATACCAAAATACTCGTAGAGACTCCCTCTTTCATTTGGTACCATCACTATGTTCGAGGTTTGTATAGGGAGGCTTCCAGAGCCACTTTGGTGTCCTGACCACCAGTTGGAAATCAGAAATTCAAAAACTTTGTTCTACAAAAAACTGAATCTGAACATAGGGTGCATACCAAAATACTCGTAGAGACTCCCTCTTTCATTTGGTACCATCACTTTTTTCGAGGTTTGTATATGGAGTCTTCCAGAGCCATTTTTGTGTCCTGACCACCAGTTGGAAATCAGAAATTCAACAACTTTGTTCTACAAAAAACTGAATTTGAACAAATGGTGCATACCAAAATACTCGTAGAGACTCCCTCTTTCATTTGGTACCATCACTTTGTTCGAGGTTTATATAGGGAAGCTTCCAGAGCCATTTTTGTGTCCTGACCACCAGTTGGAAATCAGAAATTCAACAACTTTGTTCTACAAAAAACTGAATTTGAACATATGGTGGATACCAAAATACTCGTAGAGACTCCCTCTTTCATTTGGTACCATCACTTTGTTCGAGGTTTTTATAGGGAGGCTTCCAGAGCCATTTTTGTGTCCTGACCACCAGTTGGAAATCAGAAATTCAACAACTTTGTTCTACAAAAAACTGAATTTGAACATATGGTGGATACCAAAATACTCGTAGAGACTCCCTCTTTCATTTGGTACCATCACTATGTTCGAGGTTTATATAGGGAGGCTTCCAGAGGCGGATATCTCTCCTGATTCACTGGATTAAAATGTTTGTGACTTAGTAATACTTTAGTTTTAGATTATAATAAAATATGTTTCAAAATCTTCGTATTTTTATTAGTTTTCATTACTAATGAATTATGTTAACATTTTCATTAATAATTTTAAAAAATTATTAATTTATAATATTCTGCGCTATCTCTGTTGGAAAGCACTGTTGATAAAAATAGTATTAAACGTGAAATTGTGATGTTCTGTGTCACCCTGTAATTTCGATAAAAATTGTGTTATCGAAAGTTAGCGATATCGCTAACTTCACGCAGGTGGGTAATGTTTATTTAATTCCTGCTGCATTCGAAAGCTGATGATGATGGCGCACACTTGGAGTTCGGATGCAAATGGCGGGTGTATATGGCATACACATTTTATTAGATTTTATTCAATTTTTTATGTCATTCATTTTTTTGTAGCTGCTCAGCAAAAATTTGAAATTTATTTCCATTTTTGTGTCTTTGGCATTTTGTTTCTGTTTTTTCTTTTATGTGGTCATAAATGCAGTGTTTTATTTTATTTTTTATTTTAGGTTTTACATTTAGGGATTTATGGGTGTTGAAGGAAATTTAGCATACATTTTGTTTGTAAGTGCGGGTGTAATTTCTGGAAATTATGTACGTTTTGTTTTACTTTTTTTATAGTTATTAAATGGTTTTAAAACACATCCATACATCCATAAATCCTGTTTGCCAGGTTTTTATGATATCCAAATTTGAATTTTATTATTGCTTTATTTGCAAGAAAAATAATGAATTCCTACTGAATATTAACAAATTTTGAGGATCTGACTTAATTTACATCAGAATTTTCTTCATTTGAATAAAGGTAGAATTAGTTATGGCATAACCATAAAGCCACAAGGCCATAACAATCTGCTGATCGAACCAAACCTATGGAAAACAATGCAATCAATTAATAGTGACATAGCAGTCGAATACATTGATTTTCATATGTTTGGTTCCATTAGCTTTGGTATATTACTTACATATTACCCCCTCTTCTCAAGCAGCGAAACTGCTATATTGGGTAATTTAGAAATTTAATATTAGCAATTTTTAAAACAGTTTTTATAATATACTCATTTAAATATTCCAATTTAATTTAAATAAAAATATAGGAACTAAGAAAAAAATATATCTATTAAAACATAATAATACAAAAAAAATCTAGGGGACACCCGGGTTTGAACCGGGGACCTCTCGATCTGCAGTCGAATGCTCTACCACTGAGCTATATCCCCTCATGCTTGTTGTGTGTCTAACTGCACACTTAAGTCCAACACAACAGCCATTCGTTGTGTATTCTGCTGTTTCGTTACAGAAGAATTCTAAAATTAAAACAGTCACATCAATGGATGAAATCATTCCAACATTGTTGTTGTTCTCTCCCTGGGTAATGTGGGTAAGCACATAGTTGTGGTGGTTGGTTGTTGTTGTTGCTGCTTTCAAAAGTAGTTTGGTGTGTTCTACACCATTTCCAACTGTAATTCTGAATTTAGCAATAGAAATTTAGGAAATTTAAATTCGAAATTGTTGTATTAAATTCTATGTTGTTTTATTTTTAATATAGGTTTTTATTTGAATCTTGTCTCAAAATTTGAAGTTTTAAGTTTATTTTGAAGTCTCAGGCGTTGAGTGCAAAATTTAGATATATAGTACGATTTATTGCCAATATAATAATAGCAATAATAATAAAATTAATAATAATACATAGTAACAATAATAATTATAAAAAGAATAATAAAAATAATAATAATAAAAACAATAGTAAAAATAACAATAGTAGCTATAGTAACAGTAATAACAATAATACTAATACATAATAATATTAGGTTGGGGAAAATCCATTATTTTCATATGAACTATATGACTTTATTTAACATGCTTCGGAATGTCCGTTTTGTTGCCATTTTAAAGGTATCTTCATAATGCCCTCTCATAGAAGTCCTGCCCTGAAAAAACTCTAGCAGTCGATTTTCACAATCCTGTCTAGATACAAATTTTTTATCATTAACAATATTTTTCAATTCAAGATCGCTTGGTGACTAGTCCGGACTGTATGGCGGTTGCATTAAAACTTCCGAAGTTTCTGACGATTCACTGTATAGTATGTGTGTGGCCTAGCGTTGTCCTGGTGGAACACCTCTCCTGTTGGCCACTTCTGGCCGTTTCTGGTCAATTGTTATATTCAAACGGTGCAGTTGTTGACAGTAGAGATCAAAATTTAGCATTGCATGTATATATTTTTGAGATTACTAGTTATGCTAAATGTTCCAGCTAAGGCAGGTATTTTTATACCATCAGCCATGTGTCTAATGAGGGTATATACACTTTGATACGGTGAAAATGTGCCTCATCGAAATATTGGTTTTAGACCCCATGTTTCTTTGGATTAAATCCGTTTCAGAATATTTGGAGTCGATTTACACATGTTCGTCCGTTGTCCGTCTGCTTGGCTGGTGCGCACGATAACTCTCGAAGGCAGCAACCGATTTCATTCAAACTTTGCACATCTTAATATTTCTTCCAAACTCAGTTTAAGTTCGAAGATGAAGATGATGGGGGTATATATCTGTCGGCAACGCCGACTGACACTTTTTTATTTGTTTAAAAATATTTTTAATAACCCATCAAAGGCGATTTTTTTTATTATTTTTTAAGACCAAGCCAAGGCGTGGATTTTTATCATATGCATCGAAGTTTAATACACAATAAATTATGTGGGACCTTTGTAAGAATTTAAAAGGGTTGACCTATAATGAAAATTTTCTGGATGAAGTCTTTTCTTGTATAAATCCCTTAAAATACTGGCCATGTCAAATAGGGAACAATATTGATAAGTTTCTATATAGAAATATGTCAGCTTCCAAAATTTTCGTTTGGGAAATGTGGCTAAAATCCTTAAAATACGGAAAGAGAGCGGAACCGCGAAAACATCTTACAAAAGCTCCGATGCACGCAAACGCACAAGAGACTTGGAGTCTAAACACAACCAGAGAGCCTAGGTCAGCGACAGTCGTTTACCGTTTTGTATTGGCAAAGGGAAATCCCGACGGGTGACGTTCGCGTCTAGCGGCTTGACGCTAGAATAGATTTTATGCTGCCAATTGAGTTGTCATACTTTACGTAAAAATCAGCAGTGTTAACCAACATTTCAGTGGAAATTTATATCAAAACATACGGCAGTGCTGTAAAAAAGAAATATTTTCAAAGATTGTTGACGCTTTTTTTAACGAATTAATAATAAAATGGAAGAAGACGTTACATTTTGACGATATTGTTTATTAAAAATAAATTGAATTTGGTTTGCACAACATATAATATTCCGTCAAAAAATGAAATTGACATTTTGTGCCGCTAGCTGCTAACTCTTTCGTTTGATTTTCATGCGGCCGAAAAAGTATGCCACTTACTCGTGACTCTGTGATTGTGTTTAGACTCTGAGACTTGATCATTCGCTGAGTAGAAAATGAGTTGTGAACACGAAGTTAAAACATAGAAGTTAATATAAAAGTTACTTGCGAAGAATATGTTTAAGTTTTGTTTCATTTTAATTACATCTCTCTTTAATTTAATCTTATGAACTTGTTGTTACAAAAATAAATTCGACAAAGGGTTTTATTTTTGTGCAAAGGTAAACAAACCTACGACCAATTTTCCTGGAACCCCCAATCCAACAATGATGGAATTTTATCATTTAGTTCAACATAATATTTTCCAAGTTCGGCATTCACCAACATTGAAGGAATAAAGAGTTTTAATTTAAAACTCGCAATTATCCCCAATTACATTAATGAATCGAATGTAGATCATAGCAAAAGGTGAGTTTAATATATGTATTTTAAGCCCTAGCTCAAGCATGAATTTTATTTCAAGGCATATCCGAATAGTGGTAATTTAAAACACAATTTTACAGATATAAATTTAAATTTGTATGGCTTGTTCTTCTCTATAACATCCTTTGCAAATATAGAGTTTGAACAACCCACATATCCATTTATAGTTGTTTCAATATAACGATTATGTTAATATGAATCGATTATGTTTGTGTTTATTTCCTAACATCCATACAATACAAATTCTGTTCCTGTTCCGCCCACACTTCTAACATCGGAAGCAATCAATGCTATTCTAAAAATATAATGGCTTAATTTTATTGTTTTCTTTTTTTGGAATTTAACAGATTTAAATTGTAAAATATCCTCGGTTTAGTATCTTCAAAACTTCAGCTACTATTTTACATAAAATGTCCCTGCCGCGGTTATGTTGCGGCAAAGGAAAATGTCATAAACAAAAGTGGTCACAAAAAACCCATCAAATGCCAAATAAATGCCTTCTAGTTGTCATTTTTATTACTAGGGATAAATATTAAATGACAAAACGAGAGCGATTCTCAATGTTCTACGTCCACGTTTTTTGTTGTCACCTTATTCATTCCACAATTTATGATGTCCAGCGATGGTTTGTTGGCCCACCACAATTGGTCATAATAAACGTTTTGAAATGGTTTGTTTTGACAAATTTATTATCATTGGCTTCGAAGGCGGAGAGGGCCAAAAAATATAGACTTATTCAAATTGTAAGTTATTATCTGGATTGGAACATATTCACCATTCCATAAACACGTTATCCTTTTTTCAATCCGCCTACTACACACGTCACTAAAGGGTCGTAGTTTCCTTGTGTGGTTTGGATGCCACCAACCCACAACTATGCCAATGGCAATAAACTTTGAACATCAATATGCAATCAATCACAATAAAATATTGTTTATGTGCTGTGTTGTGGTATGAAATGAACTGACAATTAAACCCAGGGCTCACACCTACGAAGTGGTAGGTTATGATAAAATTGTGTTCGGAAGTGATGTGGTTTTATTCAAAACATGAAATAATTACTAATTATTTTTAAAGACCTTGGTAAGGCGTGGATTTTTTAAAGACCCACATAAGGCATGGATTTTTTAAATACCCACATAAGGCGTGGATTTTTTAAAAACCCACATAAGGCGTGGATTTTTTAAAGACCCGCATAAGGCGTGGATTTTTTAAAGACCCACAGAAGGCATGGATTTTTTAAAGACCCACATAAGGCGTGTTTTTTTAAAGACCCACATAGGCGTGGATTTTTTAAAAACCCACATGAGGCGTGAATTTTTTAAAAACCCACATGAGGCGTGGATTTTTTAAAAACCCACATGAGGCGTGGATTTTTTAAGGCGTGAGGCGTGGATTTTTTAAAGACCCCATCCCATGACTATAAATACCAAAGAAAATTAATTGTCAATGTTTTTTGTTTTTCGAAAAAATATATCATCCCCATGGACACAGTTTTTCTGTAACAAGCCATTTCGTGTAAAGCCTAAGCAAACTTTGCCAAAAAAAACCCCAACTTTCTGAGGCAGACATCAACAGTTGCCAGCAGAGCTGCCAAGCCACTGACCACATGGGATCAATTGAATATTATCCACAACACACTTGACAAAGTGAAATTGAAACTGTTGGAGAACTCCGTTTGTTTTGTGTCGGTTCATAAATTACAAGGATAAGTAATTTCCACCACCCGTCACCAAAGCAACAGGATTCTTCTACAGACAGAATTTCAAACTGCTGCTGACAAATTTAAATCCCTCGAAAACAAAAAACAATTGGAGTTTTGTCCGATTCAAAATTACAATGACGTGCTTTTATGATGTGGACAATGGATGAGTGTGCGTTTGTCCAAACTGAATATTAACGAAAAAATTCTTTGGAATTTTAGTTCGATTGTCGTGGCAAGGAAGGAAATTGAAAATGAGTAACTGTTAGAAATACATGGAGGACGACATTGTAAAGCAATTGAACCAATTTGATACAATGTTCAATGCGTGTATGTGTGTGTGTATATGTGACTGTGGTGAAGGAGCCCTTGTTGTTTAGAACTACACATGTGTAACCGGAAATGGTGGTTGTTGATGTATGGCAACCGAATAGAAAGTGAACGAATGAAGGAAGTAACCTAACATTGGATTTCACGAAGAAATTAGTTCCCAAAAATTGAGATCAGATTAATTTTTTAGGCAAAGTTGAGGTGGTTCGGTTTAATTCGGCTGCAACACTTGACCTCCTTGATAGGTATACTTCAGTTTACTCCTTTCGTAAAAAATCATTTCACGAGATTTCGACCATTTCGAATGTGATTGAAATCTGATGTTTTCATATTTCTGAGTCTCCATATGTCTCCGAAGGAGGTCAAAATTCCCTTGTACATTAACAATAATGAAATCTATATCCTTTGAACTTGGTTCGATTACATTTTCGATTGTAACAGAAGTGTTAGCAAATAATACCGTTACATTATTAAATAACAATCAATCGAATAATCTCTCATCGATGCTATTGAACTGAAAAATTGACATTTGACCACAATTGCAATGATACGATAATTGTGATCAAGGGTAAATCAAATAAATAAAATTAAATTTTTGTGGTAAGAAACACCTTAGCAGCAAAATTACACAACAATGAATCTCAGCATGAAACATAAAATAAAAAGTTTTGAAGAAAAAAAAACAGTAACCCAAGAATCCGACGATGCACTTTTTTAAAATGTCCTCAAAACGGAATGAGAATAAAATGTCAATAAGAAGAAAAACTTTGTCACGAGTTCATTGTTCGAAGTGAAACAAGGTAAAGAAAGAGTAACAACTTGTTGGTTTTTAAGGATTACAAAAGGCCATCCGCACAACCTTGAAAAGATTCGAAGGATTGACAATAAATATTTTTTTTACGTTTCTGGACATTTCTATTGTGACCCCATGATAGGGAGAGTTGATTTCATAATAAAAATGAAATTGTTTGTAATTTCAAGAAGGACATCATTAAAGGTATACTTATTGTTATTTTTTAAATATTGAATTTGATTTTACGTCAATGGAAATTTTATATTTTTAATAGGCGTCGTTTTTTTAAAGATTTCTAGTAAGGCCTTAAAAGGCCAATAAAAGTGAATTTAGATTTTAAAGATTTTTTGGGCGACACTAAGAGGCCAATAGGCGTGGATTTTTTAAAGATTTTTTGTAAAACCCTAAAAAGGCCAATAGGCGTGGATTTTTTAAAGATTTTTTGTAAAACCCTAAAACACCAATAGGCGTGGATTTTTTAAAGATTTTTTGTAAAAACCTAAGACACCAATAGGCGTGCATTTTTTTAAAGATTTTTTGTAAAAACCTAAGACACCAATAGGCGTGGATTTTTTAAAGATTTTTTGTAAAAACCTAAGACACCAATAGGCGTGGATTTTTTAAAGATTTTTTGTAAAAACCTAAGACACCAATAGGCGTGGATTTTTTAAAGATTTTTTGTAAAAACCTAAGACACCAATAGGCGTGGATTTTTTAAAGATTTTTTGTTTAAAATAGGCGTGGATTTTTTAAAGATTTTTTGTAAAAACCTAAGACACCAATAGGCGTGGATTTTTTAAAGATTTTTTGTAAAAACCTATGACACCAATAGGCGTGGATTTTTTAAAGATTTTTTGTAAAAACCTATGACACCAATAGGCGTGGATTTTTTAAAGATTTTTTGTAAAAACCTAAGACACCAATAGGCGTGGATTTTTTAAAGATTTTTTGTAAAAACCTAAGACACCAATAGACGTGGATTGTTTAAAGGTCTTCATATGGGTATCATTAACATTATGTAGTCGTAAAATAATAATTGGCATTCGATCGATAGTATTATGACATTCATATGTAATGGTTAACAAACTGAGGCAACCGAGCATTACACACATACATCCGTAACTAACGCTAACTTGTTACACAATAATACAACGCACACACAAACATACTCCTATATTCCTCACAGAAAAATACATGTTAAAAAATCAGCTTAACATTAATTCAAATATCAGCTTCCATTGTTAGGATTTGATTTCAATGGAAATTTAAAAAAATTAACACAAAATCTACCTGAGGTCAACAACCATTGAACAAATATCAACGAGCAAAAAAGGATTCGAGTAAATAAACAGATGTGTTTTGCGTCTCATTCTGGAAATTTCTATTTGAAATCCTCGGAAAGTGATTTCACAATAAAAAGGATACCTGTGTGAGATTTTAAGTAGGATGTTAAAGGATTTGTTTGTTGATTCATTTCATTAGGTATCTGTTTTACGTCAAAGGAAATTCAATATTTTTTCTTGCATCCTTTAAATTGTGCGATAAAATTTTAGAGTTGAACGGTGTTGGGATTCTCGCTAGGGGATTTTGGGCGGAATATTTAATTAATGGAAAAAATAAATGCGTTTTTAAAACTCGTTTAGGCCTAATTGGGAAATAATAAAACTTAATTGACCGTGCGAAGTGAAAGGGGAATTTGTTCACTACCCAAAAAGGTTTTGGTGAAATAAAATATTTTATAAAGACGCAATATTCGTGTATTTTTGGGAGAGCAAAACTGCACAATGGACTTGGATTTTTAAAGAATTTTTGTAGTAGAAAAACGGCACAATGGGATTTGATTTTTAAAGATTTTTTAGAGTAACCCCAAACGGCACAATGGGCGTAGATTTGTTAAAGAATTTTAGGAGGACTTTGGATTTTTAAGAATTTTAGGGGGACCACGAATTTTTGAAAGACTTTTTAGACCTTAACAGGATAATAGGCCTGGATTTTTGAAAGATTTTTGAGAGGACCTTTTTTGAAAGAACATTGACAGGATAGTAGGCGTGGATTTTTTAAAGAATTTTGGAAGGACATTGACAGGATAATATGCTGGGATTTTTTTAAAAGATTCTGGGAGGAATAGGCGTGGACTTTGTTTAAAGAATTGTGGAAGGACATTGACATGATAATATGCTGGGATTTTTAAAGACTTTTGGGAGATTTTCACAGTATAATAGGCGTAAAATTTGTGTAAAGAATTTTTGGAAGGACATTGACAGTATAAAACGCGTGGATTTTTTAAAGAATTTTTGGATGGACATTGACAGGATAATATGCTGGGATTTTTTAAAGACTTTTGGGAGGACTTTCACAGTATAATAGGCGTAAAATTTATTTAAAGAATTTTGGGAAGGACATTGACAGGTTAATAGGCGTGACTTTTTTAAATAAATTTGGGAAGGACATTCACAGGATAATATGCGTGACTTTTTTAAAAAAATTTGGGAAGGACATTGACAGGATAATAGGCGTAGATTTTTTAAATATTTTTTGCAGCACTTTAAGATTTTTGGGAGGTCTCTAAAAGCATTATAGGCGTGGATTTTTTGAAAGATTTTTGAAAGGACCCTGACAGGATCATCGGCGGGTTTTTTTGTAAACACTAATGGCACAATAGGCGAGAGTTTTTTTTAAGATTTTTGAAGGCCATAGAAGGCAAATAGGCATCGATTTTTAAAAAAAATTGTGGAAGAACTTCAGAGGATTATAAGCATGGATTTTATAAAATTTTTTGAAAGGCTTAAAAAAGCAAATAGGCTTGGATTTTATAAATTGTTTTTGAAAGAACCCTGACAGGATCAGTGGCGAGTTTTTTTAAACACTAACGTCACAGTAGGCGAGAGTTTTTTAAAGATTTTTGAAGGCCCTAGAAGGCAAATAGGCATCAATTTTTTAAAAATTTTGTGGAAGACCTTCAGAGGATTATAAGCATGGATTTTATAAAGATTTTTGAAAGACCTTAAAAAGCAAATAGGCGTGGATTTTATAAAGATTTAAAGGCCCTAGAAGGCAAATAGGCGTGGATTTTATAAAGATTTAAAGGCCCTAGAAGGCAAATAGGCGTGGATTTTATAAAGATTTAAAGGCCCTAGAAGGCAAATAGGCGTGGATTTTATAAAGATTTAAAGGCCCTAGAAGGCAAATAGGCGTGGATTTTATAAAGATTTAAAGGCCCTAGAAGACAAATAGGCGTGGATTTTATAAAGATTTAAAGGCCCTAGAAGGAAAATAGGCGTGGATTTTATAAAGATTTTTTTATAAAGATGTTTTGAAAGACCCTAAGAAACCAACAGGCGTGGATTTATTTTAAGATTTTTGAAAGGACCCTAACAGGATCATCGGCGAGTTTTTTAAAGACTTGTGTGTTAGTCTTTAAAAAACCCGCCGATGATCCTGTTTCAATTTTATAAAGATTTTTTGGAAGACCCTAAGATACCAATAGGTGTGGATTTATTTTAAGATTTTTGGTAGGACCTTTGCAGGACAATAGGCGAGAATTTATTTTTAAGATTTTTTGCGGCTCTGAAATATCCTCTATTTTTAAAAATTGAGCGTTGGTTAATTCTAGAAATGGCATCTAAAAATCTTTAAAAAAATCCACATATGAGCACTGAATAGCCATCTAAAAATATATACGCTTGAGTACTCATATGAGGACCTTTGCAGAACAAAAGGCGAGAATTTATTTTTAAGATTTTTGGGAGAACCTTTGCAGAACAAAGGGCGAGAATTTATTTTTAAGAATTTTGGGAGGACCTTAACCTAATAGTAGTTGTGGATTCAAATGTCATTTTTATGTTTCTAAATTTTATGTTTACGTTTCCTACTCGAAAAATACTAAAATGATATGAATACTAAAAACCTGACTTTTACTTTGATATTGATTATAAAATTCCTCCATCTTATTGTCTTAACTTCGGTATCTTGCTACGTAGTAATTAGCGACCCTATGTCTTGAAAACAATATCTTGATTTAAATCCTAAATAGACTTATTTATGGTTTTGCGTGATTGCACGATTCATAATTATGGTCATGGACAATGAGCTTAAGATTTCGGTAGTCACTGCAGTTAAGGCGATTAAAGGTGGCACGTGCATTCACAAATTATGTGCAGCAATTGGACAATATGGACAATAAAAAAAATTTAAACATTTTCCTTGCTGTTTTTTATAAAAAACTGGAATTGAATATTTTTAAAAAAAATATTTATTTACAATGGCAATGACATTCGGTAGCTTAATTTGTAATTTGCTTGTTATCCGAATAACAACAACTCAACTTAGTATTGGTGTCGCCAGCGAAGCAAAAACTTAAATGAAACAAAAAGATTCGTTGTCGATTCGAAGAACAAAACCGCACACAGATACACAATCGATAAAAGAATGTAAAGACCATTTTTTTGTAAATAACATTTTGACACAGTCATTGAGCCAAAGGTTTTTTTCCTTAAAAGAAAAAAAGTTATTTGTTAATTTTTGCACAACAAACAAGTGGCATGTTTGTTGAAGGATACTCCAATGTTTGTAGAATGGGTCGAAATGAACAAAAAAACTAACGAATGTTTGAAAAAAAAATAATTTGACGATATAGGGTCGTAAAATAACAATAACAAAGAAAAATAACAACTTTTTTTTTCAAAATTTCAGAATTTCTTTAAATATATAATACAATTTGAATAATTTTTAATAACCCCCCTTATTGTAACTGCAATATTTTGCCCATTAAGATAAACAAAACATCGTGACACAGTGTCTTTATCACAATGTTGAGTGACCATCGCATCAAATTGTGATGGTCAAGGTCAAATGCTAACTTTAAGAGCAACAACAATAAGCAATGATGGTACGGCTGTTCGTGGACAAGTTCACAAATTGTAGAGGTCATGCAATCTGTTTTTTGTGCGACTTGTTTTTCCTTTTTTCGCCCGTCATTGTTCTGGTGTTTTTGCTGGATGTGATGGTCCTGCAACATTTCATAGTTCTGATCATTTGCTTTTTACTTAATTGGTCAAGTAAATGGAATCTGAAATGTTACTGCAATCCCAGGGACATCAGCAATGTAAATTACCATAAAATGGTGGACAACTGAATGTTGAGTTCTTTTCTATTTTACTTCTGGCAGAAACAAATATGCGCAGCAGTTTTGAAAAGGAGATAGTATATATAAAACCAATAAAAGGACATTGGGATAAGAAGTGTATTATTCAGAAACATGGGGAGTGCATCGTTATAAATAAAAAATAACTTAAAAAAATTTTTTTTACTGTTTTATTTTACGTTTCATATTTTGTTGCCCGTTACTGAGTATAAAATTCCATATTACTTTTTTATGGGTTTTAAATATTCTGCCTCGAGATTTAAAATGCAGTTAAAGTTAAATCATTTATTACCCAACATAAAAAGGTGTTTTGGCAGTTAGATCATGGTAAAAATTTATTTGAAAGTGTTTGCGGATAATTTATTGCACGAATTTGAATATATGCATATCTCTTATGATATTATGTGTAAATGTGTGAGTGAAAATGTGTGTATAATAACATACACTTATTATAACCTACATCACAAGGGGGAGGTTATATTATTTTATATGTCTCCTACCTCGTTAGCGAATGTTGGTATTATTTAAGAACCAATATCGTTCTCTTATAGTACGTATTTCCATTATTAATTACATATCTTTGGTATTTGGTATCATTCATTACCATTTGTACTCTTTAATAATTATTTCGAAAAAATCTAAATTTCAAATGCAGTTTCAAATCCAAATTTAGTAACAGTTAGTACCCATCAATATAAATATCTATAACTTCCTATTTTAACAATCATAAGTACGAATTTCCAAAACACCACACTCTTTATTTCAAATCTCAGAATTCCAGCTCTATCGGTTCATCCAATTCCCATTTGGTACTATTTTGTACACATTAGTACAAATTTCCAAAACTTTCTACATATTCCAATTTTACACCCAAACAGTGGCCATAACTCCAAAATTCAGGATTCCAGCTCTATTGGTTCACCCAAAATTTAAATTGTACCAAATTTAGTACATATTAGTACGAATTTAAAAAAAATCATACATAGCTCAATTCTACACTCCAACATTGATTCTATCTTCTTGGTACTTTTAAGTACAAATTTCCAAAACTTCTCACATATTCCAATCCTACACCTCAACGGTGATCCTTACTCCAAATTTCAGGATTCCAGCTCTAACAGTTCACCCAAAATTCAAATTGTACCAAATTTAGTATCATATACATCACAAACGTACTAATTCACAAAACAGTAATCATTACTTCAAAATTGTTACTATTACACCTCTAAATCCATATTGTATTAAACTTAGTACAATTTAGTACTCATACATACAAATGTCTAAAACAACATCGATACCCCCCATCCAACAATAATCTTAATTCAAATTGTACCAAATTTAGTACACATAAGTACGAATTAGTCAAACTACCAACATATCTCAATTCTACAGTGCAGTAGTAATTTTATTTCAAAATTTCATTGTTCCGATTCACTCAAATCAAAATTTTACCAAATATAGTACCATGTACACCAAAGTACTTTTTGTACACATATTCACAAATTTGCAAAACTACCTACATATCGCTATCAGGGATGGTCCGTATGCCGAATTTTAAGGTTTTCGACTGTCAAAAAGGTGTAAACGTCGAAAACGTCATATACCTGTATAAAATGTAATAAATGTAGTAAACGTCATTCATTTGAATATTATTACCATACAGAGTTATTTTCAGTAATATACATTATTTTTACATATATATGAGTATTCCTTACTAGAACTTATTAAAAAAATTTAAACTTTTTGGAGAATAAAATTTGAAATTTGATATGGATTTCAGTACAGTATACGGAATTTCCAAATTGATTAATGGAAATAGCTATTTTGTCAAAAACCCAATGGTTTTGCGTGGGTTTCTGACGTATGTATTATACGTCGGAAATGTATGTCATTTACGTCACTGCTTCTGACGGACCATCTCTGATCGCTATCCTACACTCCGACAATAATATTAATTTCAAATTTCCGGATTCCAGCTTCATCCGTTCCAGCAAATTCAAATTGTACCAAATTTAGTATAGTTTAGTACTTTTCACATACACGTACTCAAAACCACCTCCTTTATTCGACTCTACTTCTCAACATTATTTTGCATTCCACTTAAGTTTTTCGCTCTATCAATTCACATGCTTCGACATTGTACCGAATTTAGTACATTTTAGTACTTTTTGGATACTTATAGTTCGAATGTCAAAAAACCATTTCAAATATCGGTTCGCCAAATACAAATGGTACTACATTTAGTACTTTTCATACCGTTCTAATACGAATTCTGAAAATCCAGACTTATCTGACACCTTTGGGCAAAGAGTGGCCCTCATCTGGGCGTTGGCGAATCGTTAAGTCACTCACTCAGTAAGTCAGTCAACCATTTTACTATTTTTATACCCTTCACCACACTGTGGTACAGGGTATTATGTCTTTGTGCATATGTTTGTAACAGGCAAAAATAATCGAGATAGACCCATGGTTCCTTTTAAGAATATGCATAGAATCACTTTCTGAGTCGATTTATGCATGTCCGTCCGTCCGTCCGTCTGTAGATGTTAAATTGTAAACAAAGTACAGGTCGCATTTATGATCCGAATTGGATGAAATTTGGCACAGCTCATTTGTTTGGTCCAAGGACGAACCCGAAATTGGGAAAAATCGGTTCAGATTTAGATATAGCTCCCATATATATCTTCGTCCGATTTAAGTTAAATTGTGTACCAAAGCCCCTATATATCTTTCGATTTGCACGAAATTTGGCACAGCGTAATGAATAATGTCTAGAATGATGTGTGCAAAGTTTCGTGAAAATCGGTTCAGATTTAGATATAGCTCCCATATATATCTTCGTTCGATTTAAGGTAAATTGTGTACCAAAGGCCCTATATATCTTTCGATTTGCACGAAATCGGGCATAGCGTACTGGCATTTGGGTCTATAATAATTTGTGCTAAGTTTCATGAAAATCGGTTCAGATTTAGATATAGCTCCCATATATATTTTTGCCTGATTGTAGGTAATTGGTGCACCAAAGTCCCTGGAAATCTTTTCATTTGCACGAATTTTGGCATAGCGTACTGAATTAAGTCTAGAATGATATGACAAAGTTTCGTGAAAATCGGTTCAGATTTACATATAGCTCCCATATATATTTTCATCCGATTTTATGTAATTGGTGCACCCTATATATCTTTCGATTTGCACGAATTTTGGTATAGGGTACGTTGGTCAGCTAAGTACTTCGCTTTGTTACAAGAGACATTTGGGTTTGAGAGTTTTTTTGTATAGAAGCAATAGTTTCTGAGGAGAATATCCCAACAAAAAACTAAGGGAAATTATGAGGATCAGTGGCGTGATCCTTCCCTGCCTTACCCCTCGGCAATCAATGTCATACATTCCCCAAAACAAAATACAAATGGTATCCCAAATAAACCGCCAACACTACTGAAGTACTGAATTAAGTCTAAAATTATGTTGCTAAGCTGCGTGAAAAGATCCATAGCAAGGCCGAATGACACAACGTACTGAAGTAATGTAAATTAGTCTTTGGCAATTTTCCCTGAAATCGGTTCAGATATAGATACATAACAAAAACGGGTTCTGTTGGATACATATGTTTACCCAAAGTGGTGAAGGGTATCATATAGTCGGCCCAGCCCGACTTTACTACTTTCCTTACTGGTTTAGTATAGATTTAATTTTCCTTTGCATGTTACACATATGCCCGAAGACATAATACTCAATACGAAGCTATATATGGGAGCTATATCTATATTTGTTCCGATTTCAATGAAACTTAAAAAACTCTATCCTTGTCTCAATTCCATAGGTAATGTAAAATTTTGTATCAGTCGGACACAAATTGTGAGTTTGGGAGCTATGGGAGCTATATCTAAATCTGAACCGATTTTCTTCAATTTAAATAGCGTTCGTCCTTGGGCCAAATAAATGGTACTTTGCTCACAAAAATATAAGGACGGACAGACATACGAATATGCATAAATCGACTTAGAAAGTGATTCTATGCATATTCTCAAAAGGAATCATGTCTCGTTTCCTTTTGGCTGTTACAAACATATGTACAAAGACATATTACTCTGTAGCACAGTGTGGTGAAGGGTATAAAAATATGTTTTAAAAAAATGTTCGGTACTTAAATATCTTTTATTATTAAAAATTGAGCGTTGGCTACATCTGCAAATGGCATCTAAAAATGTTTAAAAATCCACATATGAGCACTGAATAGCCATCTAAAAATATATACGCTTGAGTACTCATATGTTCTTTCAAAGTCCATGCTCGAACCACTGAAACATTCTTTACAAAAATTCTTCAAAAATCCATGCTTGAAGCTTTGAGTTTTTTTAAGGCTCTTTTAAATTTTTAAATAAAAGGTACCACTCTTGAGGCATAGAAATGACTCTAAAAATATTCTTTAAAAACCTACTTTCAGATATCGGACTTTTTTTACAACAATGTTAAGTGGCGAAATATCCTTATTTACTGTATATAGATTAAATTACATATTGCGTAAGCCAATTATTTATTGCCTAAAATGCCTAATACGTGTACCTCTTTTATTACCAAACAATAAACACATACATACATGTCTACCTTAAATTGTATTTAACATTTGACATATTTGTATTTCAAGATTGAAGACGTGCAATATTGTGTTTGTAATAAATATTTGAAGTTTATGAATACCAACTACATACAATGAATTTTAAAGAATTTCGGTCGGTTTGCCATTTTCCGACATCAATCAACTGTGACGATAAGAGTCCTTGTTTACGTGAATGAATGGTTGTTTGTTGTCCTTTTTTCCGAATACGGTTGCCAAAGTTACAATAACGTCATTGTAACGCAATTTTTATTACCTTGACTTTTAATGCTGACAAAAGATGTGACCGTAGTGTTGTTGTTGTTGATCTTTGATGTGGAAATAAATATGTCATCGCATTTAGGTGGAAAATTCGCATTCATAGCTTTTTGGTTTGCAGAGGGAATTGTGTAATCATTATATAATGCCTAAAATGTTTTATTGTTCTCTGGTTTTGCACATTACCGAATATCGTTTATTTAGAATCTGAAACACACACATATATATATAATTATTTACATATACTCGTTTGTAATATGATATTTTAACTCGCAATGCACCATGGGGCACAATGCAAATCTACCTTTTGCGAAAGCTAAACCCCAATAATCTAACTTTGTTAGAAAGTAAATAGAACTTTTCGTTTGGTGTCCTGCTACTGCAATTGTTACCATATGTATTTAGCAGGACATTCATTGTTTAATGTCTTTTTTGTTGCCCAGGCAAAATTTGTTGAGAAAAAAGTTGTTTTTTAAATTTATAGCTATGAGCATTTTTTGGTCGTACATCAGTGTTTTAGGAAATACAAAAAGTTGTTATATCCTGATGTGCACCATAAAATGTTAATAGGTTGTGTAGATTCTGCCAACGGTGGGTAACATAGCGAATTAAAAAAGACATACAATATCGTAGTTGAAACACACCGAAATATGGTGGTAGTAGGGTTTTCATGCTCTAAATAAATAATATTCCAAATTACAGACACTTAGGATGGAAAACTGGGTCAGGTACATACAAAATAAACGAGACATTTATGTGGAGGCTATTTTAAAACATTAACATATATTTACAAATTTCAGCAAAAATGTTTTTATCCACCATGGAAATAAATGGAATTAGGTCTAAAAACGTGCACAAATCCCACAACCTATATAAATACGATTCATCATCGTCCAGACGAAACGGTTGAAGCTAGAATCTTGAAATTTGAGTGAAGGTAACTCTTGGCCCAAAGAAGTCAGGGGGTAAAGTTGGTACCATTTGTATTTGGCGAACTGATAGAGGGTGAACTCTTAAATTTGAAATGAGAATCACTAATGGAGTGTAGAATAGATGTAGAAAGGATTTGTTTGACATTCGAACTATAAGTATCCGAAAATACCTAAAATGTACTAAAGTTGGTGCAATTTCGTACCATGTTAATGTATAGAGCTATAAACTTGTTATTTGGAATGCGAATTAAGATTGAGAAGTGGGAACGATATAAGTAGGTGGTTTCGAAAGCGTGTATTCATGTATACGAAAAGTACTAAACTGGTACAATTTGAATTTGGAGAAACGGATGAAGCTGGAATCTTGAAATTAACATTACCATCGGAGTGTAGGATAGCGATATGTATGTAGTTTTGGAAATTTCTACTTATGTGTACGAAAGGTACTAACTTGTACTGTATTTTGCAAAGTTTGGATTTGGGTGAACCGGTAGAGGTGGAATTTTGACATTTGGAAATAAGATTACTATTGCATTGCAGAAATGAAGTATGTTGGTAGTTTGGAGTGTGTGTGAATCAATAGAGCTGGAATCCTGAAATTTGGGGTTAGGATCACTGTTGGGGTGCAGGGTTGGTGTACGCAGAAAGTTTGGAATTAGCTGAAAGGAAAGAGCTGGAACACTGAAATTTGGAAATAAGATTATTGTTCGCGTGTAGAATTGGGGGTATAAATGGGGTTTTGGAAATGTGTACTAAATTTGGTACAATTTAAATTTTCGGTGAACCAATAGAGCTGGAATCCTGAAATTTGGAGTTAGGATCACTGTTGGGTTGTAGGACTGGGGGAACGTAGGAAGTTTTGAAAATTTCTACTAATGTGTACTAAATGGTACTAAATTTTGTACAATTAGAATATAGGTGAACCGATAGAGCTGGAGCACTGAAATATGGAAATAAGATTATTGTTGGAGTGTGTGGTTGAGGGTATGGATAAAGATTTGGAATTTTGTACTTATGGCTTCTAAATGGTACTAAATTCGATACAATTTGGATTATAAGCTGGAATGGTAAAAATTTGAAATTAAGATTACTATTGGAGTGTAGAATTGAAGTACTAAATGCTACTAAATTTGGTGCAATTTGAATGTAAAGAGAACCGAAAAGTTAGAATTTTAAAATTTGGAGTTAGTATCGCTGTTATGGAAGTTAGAGTGAACCGATAGAGCTGGAATCTTGAAATAGGTTTAAAAAAATGTCCCTTAGATTGCATGGTATAGGTAGGTAGTGTAGTGTTGGGATATGGAGGTAGAAACATAGGTACTAAAATGTTAATTATGATCGGTATGGGTTTTTAAATAATTTCCACATTCGAAGCAGCGGGCATATGCTAGTATACCGAATAATTCTGCTCACGAATATATATTCTATATGGTGAAAGAAAACCAGAAGCTGACTCTGATCGAAGGTATGCTGTTGCTGTTCAAAGTCCCTTTAATGCGTCGTATTCGCAGTTTAAATGAGATAGTCTCCCCGCCAAGTTTAGAGTAATTGTGGAGTTTACTAACCATAGTGGTAACAGGTGTGATAAGTTACAAAACTAGCCAACCCGTCATTCTGTTTGGTTCAGACCAAGTACACATGATGGCTTCCGTCAACAGACTACCCGCATTTATAACGAATGATTGGTAATGTTTCAGAGATTTTTCACAAACACCACTTCAGGAAGTTAACAAGCCCTCTCGGGTTACTTGGAGGAAATTCCGTAAAATATTCGAAGTATACCTGGTGGACAAATACCCGTAGCAATACCAAATATCTCAGCGTAAACGAAGTTATTAGCAATTAACGTGAGTCGCAGCTTCTCTGAAGACTCAAGGGTGATATAATTTAATCTTGAAGTCAACATACTGGTATGAGAGTATAAAAAGACTACGTGTCACCTAAGCAGCTGGATGAACAGAGAGTCGAGTATTTAACATGAGATCTCATCGTGTCACTACACATCTACCTTGGGATGTAGGCGGGGTTATTCAACGATTAATCGTACACTTCTTTCGTCAATAGCAGATATACTTCGGGCACATTCCTCCTATCGATGATAAGCAGTTTTTTAACCCAAAACCAAAACTATGACAACATTGCACCTCATTTATAAGTTTATTAGTAGATAACTAAGTAAGAACAGACCGTGCAACCGAACAGCTCGACCAGAACATAATAGATGTAAGTACGAGGGGTTCAAGTGTCTGCTTGAATGTTATCGTCGGGTACACCCATGACATAGCCCCTTAGAGTTATAGAGATGCCCAAGTAACAATATTGAAACTCTAGATAAATTCCGGAGTCTGCGAGACAATTTTGCCATAAATCAAGTTTTGAGTTATAATACGATTAATAACATGACGATTTCGCAACAAAAGGAATCTCAAACTTAGTATACCCTATTTTCTGTGATGAACGTATGATACACAAAGTTTGCACTTGGCAACAGTGGTATTACTAACAACCCCCACATAAATAGCGAACCATATACGATTCGTTTATTTCCTTGCATTTGAGAGTTTAAGCAAAAAGTTCTTGTTTACAGTTTTTTTGTAGACTCCTCTGTTATATCCGCAGACAAATAAAACATTTTCAGGCTCTTTTTGTTGACAGCTACTGTGACTTTTCACAGCATTTCGAGTGTTAACAACAAGGATTGTAGATTCGGAGAAAAAAACAAAGACTTTTGTTTCTAGCGATAATTATGCACCAAAGTAGTTTTGTGAAAAGGAGATACTGAATATGAATAGGTGTAATGTAAGCATTTTGTTATTTTGCTGCAAAAGTAAATTCATAAAAAATGTTACATTTTTAAGGCGAATATATGGAAACATGTAGAAAAATAAAACCTAAAATATCACATTATCTTAATATTATAAATATTATTTAACTAAATCCAACAAATTGGTTGTATAATAGTGAACGAACTTTGATATAACTATAAGTATTCAAAATAATGCATTTCATTTTATTTTGTTGTATTATTTTAATTGACATTTCATTATATTTGGAAGAGTCAGATGTTCTCATTGGAGCTTGTTAATAAATTCGTTCGTTTTTTCGTCCAACATTGCAAATCAGCATAGTTTCCTTCAATCATAAAATTAATAATTAAAAGTTTCCTAATTAGTTGGTGTTAGATTAAACTCAGCTGTAAGCTATTGACTAGATAAACTCAATGAAATAATTTCTTGGTGTAAATAATCAAATATTGTTTCAAATGGTCATAAACTTTCTAATATTTATGAGAATTTATGTTCATTAAGATTACAGCGAAGTTTTGGAAAAGTGAAAAGTTTAAGAGGATTGGTATAGCGTTAAATGTTTAGTTTACAATTTATAATTAATATGCAATTCCTTCTTCTGATGTGATATTTGTTGGTGCGTGAAATTTATTGTATACATTTGTTATTTATGGAAGTTTACAATTAGTAACACTATGGAAAAAATTGAACACATGGCCGGGGCTGGCCTTATGGGGATCTCCTATAAAATTGAAAAATATGGACTTATTACCTTTGCATGTTAAGCCAGTGATATGCTTTTCATCACTACTAGAATTATATTTTTTCACCAGAATGTCAAATCGAAGCTTGAAGTCTAATTTCACCAACGAAATTTTAGCAAAACACCAAACCGAAAGCTTTGGTGCAGGGACATCCTCCTGTATAGAAGAAGAAACCTGGTAACAGATGTAGATAGCGTGTTGAGGATCTGGAAGGAGCATTTTGAAAAGTTTCTGCGATCAAAGAGTAGCGGTGAAGAGGATACCTCAGAACCAATAAGAAATGACGGTATAGAGTTTGTACCACCTAGCCAAGATGAGGTCAGCAATTAATCGGCTGAAGAACAATAAAGCAGCAGGAGCCGATGGGCTACCAGCCGAACTATTCAAGACTGGTGGTCAGATGCTGGTCAGGAGCATGCACCAGCTGATTAGTACAATTTGGCTACATGAATACATGTCCAATGATTGGAACCTCGGCATCATGTGTCCCGTGCACAAAAAAGGATACAAGACGATGTGTGCCAACAATAGAGGACTTAGTCCCCTTCCTTTTCTGCGCCAAATTCTGGAAAATGCCCAAGAGAACACATATACACATTTCAGCTTTTCGTCGACTATAAAATCGCTGTCGACAGCCCTATTTGCTCAAAGGTGTTTACAGCCATGTCTGCGTTCGGCATTCCTGCAAAATTAATACAGCCATGCCGGATATCTTTAACTGGCACAAGGTCAGCAGAGCAGTCTGCTAAAGGGGTTCTGGCAGTAAATGTCGAGAAGACCAAGATTGTGGTATCAACGCGCAAGGCGTCCATTAGACTCGGACCAACTGTGGAACTTGAGAACTACAGCTTCGAGGTAGTCAAAGATTTTATATACCTTGGTACCGCCATAAATAAAACTAATGACATCAGTCTTGAAATTCGGTGGAGAATAGTGTTGGCCAACAGATGCTACTATGATCTAAGTAAGCAACTCAAAAGCGAGGCCATCTCTCGCCAGACCAAACTCACACTCTACAAGACGCTGATACTACCCGTGCTATTATATGGATCTGAAGCATAGGTACTTACGCAAGCAGATGAGGCAGCTCTTGGAGTGTTTGAGAGAAAAATTCTCCGGAAGATTTATGAGCCGATCTGCGTCGACGATGAATATCGCCGTCGAATGAACCACGAGTGTGTACCATCTATTCTCGGACTTGGACATAGTCAGACGGATGGATCTGCAGCGACTACGTTGGCTGGGTCAAAAGGCATATAAAAGCGAGCTAAGTGATGGTGCACGTAGAAAGTGAAGGTCATGCCGAACATTGCACAAAAGAGCGACGAGCTGGAAATCGAGGATGAATATCGCCGTAGAATGAACCACGAGTGTGTACCATGTATTCTCGGACTTGGACATAGTCAGACAGATGGATCTGCAGCGACTATATTGGATAGGTCAAAAGGCATATAAAAGCGATCTAAGTGATGGTGCATGCAGAAAGTGAAGGCCATGCCGAACATTGCACAAAAGAGCGACGCGCTGGAAATCTTGTTTATGTCCGACTTATGGAACCAATATTCCGTCACAAGCCTGGTAAGTGAGTAAGAAGGTATTAAGTCTATATAGCCATTACTAGATTGAACTACACTAATTCGTATGATTTTGGGAAGTGTGGCTAAAAATGTTCATGTTACAAAAAACGAGTTGGATATTTATATTGCAAATAAGTGAAGATACACACAAAAATGAGGCTATACCGCTAATTTATTTTTCAAGTGGACTGATATACGCCATTTTGAAATCAAATCTTATTTGTGCGAACTAAACTATCACAATATAAAGCTTCAGAAATAACGTGACCTTTGTATATATATACCTTTGCTATGTCAACACAGGCACCTACTTTGGAAAATTCGGTGGAAATGGGAACTATATCAGGGCTTGGATATATCTAATTTTTCGTAAAATGTTTTTATCCTCCAATATTCCGAAATGCTAATTTACGGGAAAATGCAGCTAAAACCATGAAAATATTGTCACGGGGCTGCTACACTTATATGGGGGTCAAAACATGGACATATTTTGATATTTTCCTGTATATAAGTATTTCAGCCTTACATAAACCATTATACCAAATTATAGCCACATCGGTGGGAAAATGCGGCTAAAGCTTAAAAAATACCGAAAATGGGTCGGTATTGTTATATGGGATCTATACGGTTTCAAAATAATGAATTTATTTTTTGTAATTGAATTCGAACCTACACTAATTCAAGAATGTTCCTATAAAATTTCAAGTGTAAATCTCAACAACTCTTGAAGATATAGCCGAAGATCAGCATCAAGTGACGGCAAGAGTGATTCTCAAACTTTAAAGTCGTTTTTCTCGAAACAGTGTTTTTACATCTGGCGGGCACGATTGCTAACGAAGTACTAATCCAATCGCTTCAAATTTTGGCACGTTTCTCTGTGGGTATATAGCTGTCGTATGAATAGGCGATTCGTATGAATTGATGATTTTTCCAAAATAAAGTCAAAGGTACTCCATTTTTTCATTATAGTGCAAATTCAATAATCCTAGCTCATACATGTACTCGTTCTAATCCCGTTGGAGTTTTCGATGTTCCAATGAGGAGTTCAATAACAATACTGAGTTAAAAGGTCAAATGACCTCCTGTTACACTTAGTGTAGTCTATGCCAAAGATATGTATGTATATAAGTACATACGTAAGTTCAAAATTGTGCTAAAACAATACCAAGAAAATAAAATACATAAAACTATAAATACAAAATATTGCCTTTAACTATATTTATTTGTAAATCTTAATTTCGTTCACATGGATTAATTTCTATGCAAGTGATTTAAAAGGACCTTAATTAAATAATCTAGGCAATTTATTTTTGCTTCGTTTATTGAGTTCTTTTTCAATGAATGTGGCTATAAAAGCGAAAGGAAAGGAACAAAATCACTCAACTGAATTGTCAATTTGCTGCAAACACACACACACATTCCAGATATAAGACCATAGATATCGTATTTCCTAGGCTTTCACCTGTTGATAGTCCTTACAATCGTTGTGTATTTGTGTATTTGTTTGTATTTAAATTTACTAAGAATTTAAATTCCTCAGAAAAGAATATAGTTTAATTTACATTCTCTTTTAACTACTTATTTGTCTGTGAGAATTTTTTTCGGTGAAGACAAATACAAAACATACACATATATACAAATACAAACTAATGCAAAACATTTTTTTCTTCCAGACAACTGTTGCGAAAAAAGAATTACAAAGCAAATAATGAAGATTTATATTAGATACCAAACTCAGTCTGGAATACAACAATTTAACAAAGACGAATGTTCTGAAGGAAAGTTTTTGTTTCGCAATAAGGAATACAAGAGAGATAGAAAGGCAACCAAAAAATCAAAATCAAAAAAAAAAAGAACAACTTTTACATTTCATGGCTGGGGAAATTGTAAATACTTTAAATCGTATTTGATAAAGTTAGGTATTTGCTTAATGTTCAGTGCAGACTAGTTGAAGAAGTTGCTAAGAAGTGGAATAACTTTAACAAAAATAAAATCGTGTAGAAAATGGTTTTGTATGAAAATAAGTCTTCGAAGCCAATGAAATGTGTCGATCGTGTTTAAACACGGATTTAAATTAGTACCAGAAATAAATTCAAGAAATGAAAAGAAATTGTATCACAAAAAGTATGCTACTAGAATTAAATATTTCCGCCGTTCAAGGACCCGGAATGCCAAATTACAGTCACATCGGTGGGAAATTGACACTAAAACGTTGTATTCGTTGCCCCCTTTGTGAGTTATCATTAGGATGGTGGTTCTTCCAAAAATATCTTTAAGATCGTCACAGGTTGCAAATCATGATCCTATGAGTATGGTCCGAAACAAACCAGCAATCGACCGTGTGGGTCCTTGTAGTCGAGACTGATCCAATGTAGTTATTTCGCGGATGGTTTCGCTTGACGGACAATTTGTGAACAATTGAAGAAGGTGTTAAGTTAATTTAGGATGGTGGTTCTTCAAAAAAGGTCTATAAGATCGTCACAGGTTGCTAATCATGTACAAAATGGACTATCGATGAGTATGGGCCGAAATCGAGACAAGTCTAATGAAGTTATTTCGCGGACTGTTTCGCTTGAAGGACAATTTTCGAACAAGTGAAGAAATCTTTAAGTTTTATAGGCTTTACCAGATCGGCCTACACTAAAATGCATGATTTCGAATAGTGTAGCTAAAATGTTTGATATTATGAGAAACAAGTGGGATATTATAAAATCGTGAACATCAAAAAACTGGAACTATACCGTAATTGTTTTCAAGTGGACCGATATGTACAAAATGGACTATTTATATATTAATAAAAGAGAAAAGTGGCTGACTTAATAAGTCATCAACGTCTAGACGAAATGGGAATTTTAGGTGAGAATCAGTCTTAGTCCAAAGGCTGGGTTTTTGGAAATTCGTACTAGAACGACAAGAAAATGCTAAAAATATGGTACCATATGTATTTGGCGAACCAGTGGATTTAGAACGCGGATCGGGTTTAGACTGCGAATCAATGTTGAGAAGTAGGTACAATGTGGTATACGAAAAGTACTAAAACTACTAGATTCAGTACAATTTGACTTTGAAGGAAATGATGAAGCTGGAAACCTGAAACTAACATTATCGTCAGAGTGCAGGATTGGAAATTTTTAGAGTTGAAACACTGAAATCTGAAAATAATCTTACTGGTGCATTGTAAAATTGAGGTACGTAGGTAGTTTCGGAAATTCGTACTTATGTGTACTAAATAATACAATTTGAATTTTGGATTAACCGATAGACCCGGAATCTTGAATCTTGAAAATTGGAGTTAGGATCACTGCTGGGATGTAGGATTGAGGGAAGTTTTGGAAATTTCTACCAATAAGGACTAAATGGTATTGAATTTGGTACAATTTGAATTTTGGTGAATCGATAGAGCTACAATTCTGAAATTTGGAGCTAGGATCACTGTTGGAGTGTAGGTTGGGGTATGGATGTAGGTTTGGAAAATTTTTGCTTACAAGTACTATATTTGGTACAATTTGAATAAAGATGGACCGAAAGAGCTAAAATTCCGACATTTAGAATTGAGACTACTGTTGATGTGTAGAATTGAGGTATGTATATAGTTTAGATGCTAAATGATACTAAATGTACAATTATGTACACTTATGTGTACAAATTGGTATTAAAATTGATATAATATTTTATGCCCACCATCACGTGGTGTTCATTCGAAATGCCTTAAATCGGTCGCAACCTTTATATTGTCTAAAATATTCCAAATTACAGAAACATCAGTGGAAAAAGTGGATAAAATTTTCAATACACCTTTGTATAGATGGTATGTCAACCCAGGAACTTATTTCCAAATGAGGGATATATAAAAACACACAAAGGTTTTTACCCTACAATATTCCGGAATGCCAATTTAAGGAAAAACATTGACAATGGGCTGCTACACATATATGGGGGGTTATGTCAAAACATGGGTCAATTTTGATTATTTTCTGTATATATCACCCATCAAAACCGCTTCGTACCATATTATGGCCACCATATTATGCTACAAAATTGCGGTTAATGAATTCAATACCAATGGGTTTGTACCGTTATATGTGAGCTATACCAAAAGTAAACCGATAGTAATATTGGTAGGAAGATTTGATACCCCATGAGAATCGTGCCGAAAATTTGGGATGTACCGTTATATAGACACTAACCTGAAATTGTGGATCAGTATTGAACATTTTTTGGTAGGAAGATTTTCTACGCAATAAGATATCAAAATACCAAATCACCTGAATGGCTTAAATCTATCGTACATTGCACTATAGGTCAAACTGGCAATTTTTGTGGCCAAAAGTCATAAAATTGAAAAAATTATCGTATTTCAACCAGAATAGCTTTCTTAACCTTCATAAAGAATAATGGAACAATTTTTTTGAAATTAACCCTCTAAGTTACTAATGTATTAACCCTTTGGGGACAAAAATAACTTAATTCATATATTTCATAACATTTTATTTATATATTCTTATTATTGTGAATAAATAAAATTATGGAATATCATTGCATACAGGGTCGTATGCAGGGTTTCGAAAAGGGAAAGGGGGCGGCTATGTGATAAGTTTGGTGTTTGTAAAAAATGAAAATTTTTCTTTTGCATAAAAAAAGTTAAAAATTAGGTAAACAAAAACAATTCGAGCGGCGTCAAGTACCAAGGACACCCCTCCACTTTGCTACGTCTGTGATTACAAATATTATTTTAAGGCAGTCCGTTTCATTTTCTAAATCTAAGTCATTAAGAATATTTATATACGTTGTAGGCCGTCTTCATTGAACTCATCGCTCTTATCATGTGATCGGTCTTCACCTTTAATAGTTTGATTTAAATTCGACTGTTTTAAAGATTCCAATTCATCAATAGAATTTTGACATTTCAAGCTTTAACGTTTTCACTGCAGCATGCGTTTTATTATGCTAATTGATGATATTAAAGGATCTAATGTATCCAAAGCTCTAGTAAATGTATCTAAGATGTTATTCATTCGACTGCTCTTACGAGCGTAATGTAACCTGTCGGGCTTATACAATTTATGCCTAGCTTCAGCAGCATCTTTTCCAAGAAGCTCTAATGGAAGTACACAATTTTTCATTATCTGCGTCGAATGAATTTGTACCTTATGGACAGTACCTTGTACTTCGTCCATGACAACCAGAAATATTTCGTCAATATTAAATTAGCTGTTTCATAACAATAAGTTCGAAATACGTTTAAATCTAATTAAAACTGACATAATAATGAAATTAAAATAATTTTGAGGCGGAATATACGATTTAGCTTTACGCCAGTTGATGATAACAAATATCGAATACTTTCTTCTTAATTCTTTACTTATAGTTATACTTATATTATATTTCCACTTTAAATCTTAACAAGTAACATACCAAATTAATACATTTTTTATGATATCTTAACAGCTTTTAACGTTTGACAGCTTGCCATGCAACGGTATAAGTGATTATGCAAAAACAAAATTCATTTTTATTTGTTTTGAAGTTATTTTGAGTTACTCGATTGTAACTCAAAATAAGTGATAGGACATTGTGTGAAATTCGACTTTTGGCCAGTAAAATGGTCTGTTTGACCTATAGTGCATTGGGTGTAACATATACCCCAGTTTCACTCCATCTTGTGGTTGGGGTACATAAATACGAAAATCGAATATTACATAGATAATCACTAAATATGTGAACAATGGTTATTTCTATAACAGAACTCGTGTAAAACATTTATATAACACTTTCTTTATTCTATAAATGTTATACATTCCCACAAAACTGCATAAACTCATTTAAATATTTCCCTCGAACGTAACTTAAACATCAGCACACGGCCTTTATTGTGATTATATAATTCAGTGTCCTTTTCACAAAACAACTCTTTATGCACCGTCACTTCTAGTGGCAGTTCTTCGAAAGTGTAACACTGTAGATTGCTGAAACAATAAAATAAAGTTCTACAACAGCTTCGTTTTAACTACTTTACGCTGAGAATTACTTCATGCACAAAAGAGAGGGAAAACAGTTAAAAAGTAACTTAACGTTGACAGATGTAGATGCTGCGGTAGTGGAATTCGAATTGTTGAATTTTGTCCTTGCAAAAGCTGACCATAAAAATGGGAAATGAATCTGAGGGCAAAATAAATTGTAAAGAAAAAAGTTTGACACGAGTTTGCATTCAGGTATCATTCAGGAAAGAAAAAAGGTCATTAAAAGGTCAAGCCTGTAAAAAGGGATTTTTAAGTAAAACACCATTGGGACTATTTATGTGACACTTCTAAGGGTAAGAGGTATTTAAAAATGAATGTAAATTGTGGACAGGCGATTACAATTACAATTTTTAGAATACAAAATTTATGACAACATTATTTTGAAATTCATAACACTATACTTTTATTTTGGGAGAATTTCATTCAGATGTTGATAATCGATTTTTATACCCTCCACCATAGTATGGATGGTATATTAATTTTGTTTTTCTATTTGTAACTCATCGAAATAATCATTTCCGACCCTATAAAGTATATATTATCTTGATCAGCGTAAAATTCTATGACGATATAGCCATGTCCGTCTGTCTGTTGTAATCATTCTAGCGTCTAAACGAATTGAGATAGATCGCCAAAATTTTGCATAGAGTCGTCTTTTGTCTGCAGGCAGGTCAAGTTCGAAGATGTGCTTTATAGATCCACGTTTAGGCATAGCTCCCATATAAGGGTACCCCCCAATTTTCGGTATTTTGAGGTTCTTGAGCGCGTTTTTCAACTGAATTCGCTAAAATTCGGTTCTTTGAGTTCTTATTGGGTAGCAAATCTCTATACTAAAAATTAGAAATATAGGTAAATTTTTTCGGGTAGCCCCCATATAAGGGTACCCCACAATTTTCGGTATTTTAGGGTTCTTGAGCGAGGTTTTCAACCGAATTCGCTGAAATCTGGTACATGGGGTTCTTATTGGGTACCAAATTTCCCCACTAAAAATGAAAAATATAGGTCCAATTTTTCTGGTAGCCCCCATATAAGGGTACCTCCCAATTTCCAGTTTTTGGGGGTTTTGACCGGATTTTTTTACCGAATTGGCTGTAATTTAGTAATTTGAGTTCTTATTGGGTAGAAAATCTCTCCACAAAAAATTATAAATATAGGTCAATTTTTCCGGTAGCCCCCATATAAGTGTACCCCCAATTTTCGATCTTTTGAGGTTCTTGAGCACGTTTTTCAACCGAATTCGCTGGAATTTGGTATTTTGTAGTCGTATATGGTAACAAATCTCCCCACCAAAAATTATTAATATTCATCCCTTTTGGGGATAGTCCCCATATAACCCCCTTTTTTATATTAAAATAGTTATTTGATTTGATCCGTGTGTTGTGGTTTGGTAGTCGTTACGGGGAATAGTCAAGTTTTACCCTACAAAGACTATTTAGCCATCTGTTGTAAGCATTCCGCCTTCTAAAGATATTGTGATAAAAAAAACTCAAACATGACGATAATGAAATATATCGGCAAACATTTAGGCATCTCCTCAATATAATGATACCTTCTGAAGAAAAGAATACCGGTCATGATTTAGGCATAGCCCTCATATAATGATATCCCCAAATATTCACATTTTCCTAAACTATATAATCAATATTGGTCCCCCTTTAGGCATAGCCTCATATAACTTTGCAATCTAAATTACAGTATTTTGAGGATTTTATACTCTACCATGCGTTATCAGTATCAGTCCACTTTTTGGATCTTACAGGTTTTAGGAAAAATCCCCATTAAAAATTGTTGAAGTTTGTATTTGGTGTACATAAATCGGTTTGTAGAATTATCGGTATATGTCCACTCTTTGGTATGTTCCGTATATTTTCATTGCATGTATCTGTCAGTATAACTATGGTGGAGGGTATCCAAAGTTCGGCCCGGCCGAACATAACGCTTTTTTCACTTGTTATTATTAACACTTTTCTTCCTCCACTATTATGTATACCACACCATTTCATATATAGGCAATATTTCATCTATGAAAACTGCTGAATACCTGCCATTGACATTTTCCAATGTCCTTGGGAAATGATTTTTACATGTGTAACGGTATCTTCAGTAGTTTCATTTTACTGACTAAAGATAACTGAAAAAACAACATCAATTTATCATCGTATGTATGTAAAGCATGTTTATAAGGTAGTTGTTTTCGTATGACTTATTCCTGTTACTGTGGAAGCGAAATTGTCTACAACTTTTTTTAATTTTCTTAGACATCAGATGCAATATTTTGCATTGTTAGGAAACTAGTCTACCAGGAATGCATTCATATCAGGGATTTCAAGCAATTTATATTTTCAATCTTGTTGTTGTTGTTTTCTTTCTTTTTGTCGCATCCAGGCTATTGTTTGTTTTGTTGTACTACTTGAGTTGTGGCATAATTGAGTTTTTAAAGACTATGATAAATTGTCATATCTTTAAAAACTGTTTAAATTGTTATCATTAATATAAATACAGTCGAAAGCGTTTATAACGACATTATTTATATCAACATATCCAAAAATCCTGAGAAAATGTGTGTTTTTAATTGATCCCGTTTATAAGCACATTCGTCTATAGCAATCAACTTCGCCAGAAGAACTTTCACTGTAAGGAAAGTAGTAAAGTCGGACTGGGCCGACTATATGATACACTTCACGACTATTACTACATAGTTTCCTAACAGACGTCGCCTTTTCGAAAGAACATTGACATGAAATTGAACGAAAGATATATAAGGATTTTGGTGCACTCTTTCTATTAAATCGGACGAATATACATATATATACATATATATGGGAGCTATATCTAAATCTGAATTGATTTTCACAAAACTTAGCACACATCATTATAGACTCAATTCAGTACGCTATGCCAAACTTCGTGCAAATCGAAAATTATATAGGGACTTTGGTCCAACATTTACATTAAATCGGACGAAAATATATATTCGATATTCACGAAACTTAACACACATTATTCCATATTTAATTTAGTGTGCTATGCTAAATTTCGTGCAAATTGAAGGATATAGGGACTGAATCTGAACCGATTTTCACGAAACTTAACACACATCATTCTAGACTTAATTCAACACGCTGTGCCAAATTTCGTGCATATCGAAAGATATGTAAGGACTTTGGTGTACCATTTACATTAAATCGGACGAAAATATATATGGGAGCTACATCAAAATCTGAACCGATTTTCACGAAACTTTACGTACGTCATTCTGTGCCTAACTCAGTACGCTATGCCAAATTCCGTGGAAATCGAAAGAAAAGGTCCTTGGGCCAAATAAATAATTTGTGCCAAATTTTATCCAATTCGAGTCATAAATGCGACCTGTAATTTGTTTACAATTTAACATGGACAGACGGACGGACATGCATAAATCGACCTAGAAAGTGATTCTATGCATATTCTCAAAAGGAATCTTCTGTCTATCTCGTTTTCTTTTGCCTGTTACAAAGACAAAGACATAATACCCTGTACCACAGTGTGGTGTGGCACAGACCATGTGCCAAAATGTTATCTTCCATTTGACTTTTGCTCGCTTTTATGTGCCTTTTGAGCTGGGGCATTATCACTCATTCCCACAATATGACCTAGAAAACGTAGTCGCTGCACCGTCGACACAGATTGGCCCATAGATCTGCCTCATCTGCTTGCGCATTTACCCATGCTTCAGATCCATACAACAGAATGGGTAATATCAGTATCTTTTGAGTTGCTTACTCAGACCATCTGTTGGCCAACACTACCCTTCTCCGAATTTCAAAACTGATGTGTTTAGTTTTATTTATGGCGGTACCGAGATAAAATCGTTCACTATTTCGAAGCTCTCGTTTTCAAGTTCCGATGTTGGTCCGAGTCTACTGGACGTCTTGCACGTGTGAAACATCTTCTCTCCATTTACTGCCAGTCCCACTTTGGCAGACTGCTTCTCAATTTGTTCAAAGGTCGCTCTCAATGTTCGACCCATTATGTCGATGTCAGCGGTATAGGCAAGTTCACATTTGCATCTCGTATGACCTTTTCCAGCGGGATGCTAAAAAGATCACACGACAAACTTTCATCTTATCTGGATCCTCGTTCGGTATTGAAGGGCTCCGAGAGGTACTTTCTGATTTTAACTGCTGACCTTGTGCCACTCAAAATAATCAAAATAATCCTTTTTTGTGAACAGGACACAGGATGCTGAGATTTATACTAATCAGTTGGTGCATGCTCCTGGCTAGCATCAGACCACCGGTCTTGAATAGTTCGGCTGGTAATCCATTGGCATCTTCTGCTTTATTGTTCTTCAGCCGACTAATTGTTACTCTGACTCATCTTGGCTAGGTGGTATACAATATATACATCTCTTATTGGTTCTGGGGTATCTTCTTCACCGCCGCTATTTAATACCAGAAGCTTTTCAAAATTCTCATTTCATATCCTCAACACGATATCTGTCACCAGGTTTCCATTTTCATCTGTACAGGAGAATGTGCCTGTACAAAAGCCTTCGGTTTGGTCTTATACTCGTTGGTAAAATTTCCGGACTTCGTTCTGATTCAGGTAGATCTCGATTTGCTCACGCTCACGTTTTTCTTTTCTTTATTATTTTTTCTGAATATACGTTTATCTTCTCTCCTTTTTTCCCGGTAGTTCTCCATCGCATTACGTTTTGATACTATCTGCAGGGTTGCCCTATACGCTGCGTTTTTCGCATCAGTAGCATTACGACACTCCTGATCGTACCATGGGTTTCTTGATGGTGATTTTTGATACCCAAGTGTTGCTTTTGCTGCAGTTTGTAGGGAGTGGGCAATTTTTGTCATTGTGCTTCTATATTTATATTGGTACAAGGAGTGCTTTCGTCAAGAAAGTGGGTAGGTTGTTGTGTTGGAAGCTTTTTGACGTCAAGTTTCCGTGTAATGGTAATGGGCCGAATCTATATTCGCTCCTCGTATCGATCTGTCTATCACAACATAATCAATGTGATCTATCGTCGTTAAAACTTAAAGTTATTTTAATAAAGCTATAAGACCACGAATAAATAGCATACCATATTTAAGTTTTGTATATTTATATCTGAACCTCCACTAATTAGTAAACCACTGTAAGTCCTGTAATTTTAATGGCAGTATTTTTCCTTTAAAATTTCACACAGTAATTAAAATGCCATTCACTTGCCATTTTTATTGTCCTTAGTTATTTTCTTAGCTCTCATTTTATTTCGCTACTAAGCAATTAACGAAAATCCCTAACTTTGAATATCAAGATAAAACAGAGAATGATAAAGAGAGAGGACAATAAGATAGAAGTATTTATGGCTTTTCGTGATGACACGATTCATAACGGCGACCATTAGGGGATATTTAACCCAGGTTCTAGTCGTTAATCGCTGTTACCCTCAATTAGTGGCAGCACGTGATAAAGCTTAGGAGCATTTTGTAAGTGATGCCGTGGAACAGAGAGAGAGACAGAGAGTAAGGGAGACAATTTGCAAATTATTAAATAGCAACAACATTGAGTGCAGAATAGGTCAACAACGTTAATTACAGGTCAAGTTTAAATAAAATATGGCACTTTGTTCCTTTTTATGTGTTAACGACTCCATTTTTATGAGAATACTTTTATAATTTATTTGTATTTATTAAAGTATGCGCGTGTGTACTTATGTCCACCTTTGTATACTTCAAAAATAAAAACGTTTGAAAATAATAGATTTATTATTTTCTAAAATGTCTTTTCCATTGTTTCCTATTTGGGGAACAATGGGAAACACATCGTCCAATGACCTGTCTCAAACAGTCTTAAAAGTCTGGCAGATTTGTCATTTTTGTTGACAGCAGATTGTCGCCTCACGTTTAAAATATTTTCCAATCGAATTATGACATGACTAATAGAAAAATAAATCGTTGAAAGTCATTGATTCAATTTATCAATACGGAGCTGGCAACCTTAACGAAATGCTATTAACCTGATGGCTATCGTTCACACTCGTGTTTGGATTATTTGTTATAACACGAAAGTGGATAATTGATTAAAAAGCTGTTGTTGCTATTTTAAAACAAAGGGAGATGGTACTTTGTTGTTTTGAGGAGAATAAACTATCTGGAGATTTTGCGATTTTTTATGTATGTAAGGGGAATGCTGAGCATTAGTGTAGCTAAATATTTTAAACTATTATTGGAAACCGGTAAATATAATTTAAAACTAGTAAGGAAAGTAGTAAAGTCGGACTAGGCCACCAATATAATACCCTTCACCACTTTTGTATAGTCTACATATATATCGTAATAGACGTCGCCTTCTCGAAGGAACATTGTAATTGAACAAACTTAAGTATGTGATCTTTATCTATATGTGGACCGACTAACATCAATCCGAACATACATATATTCTGAAACCTATGCTATGTTTCATTACATTCAGCAGAATTGCAGTCATTTTATTTTTTCAAGATTTTAAATGGGCTGGTAAATCAAAACCAATGCTTGTTAAAGTTTGTAACTTAACACATATATACTTGAAGATTTAAATTAGAAGAAAAATAATTTACAAAAAATTTTTGTTATTGTTTTTTGTAATTAAAGAAAAGTCCTTATTTTTGATGAAAAAATATTTTTTGAAAATCGCCGATTTTTTACCAAAACCTAAGTTAAAAAATAAGGAAGATCTTAACCGATTGGCTTTATCCTAGTTCATACGATAGCTATACACTCACAGAGAAACGTGTAAAAATTTGAAGTCTATTGGCTTATTACTTTTTGAGTTATCGTGCCCGCCATTCGCAAAAAAATGTTTAGAGAAAAACGCGTTTAAAGTTTGAGAAGCCCTTTAGCCGTCACTTGATGCTGACACAATAAATCGGCTATATCTTCAAGAGTTCTTGAGATTTTCATTTGAAATTTTGTAGGGACATTCTTTAATTAGTGTAGATTTGAATTATATCAACAAAATTTTTGACCCCGAGAATGGGGGAGTCCCCTTAAATCGATTTATAGCAAACTTAATACACGCTATTCGGTATGCCGCACTTTCGTATCAATCGGAACCGATCTTCACGAAACTCAGCACACATCACTCTAGACACAATTAGGTACGCTATGGCAAATTTCGTGCAAATTGAAATATATATGCGGACTTTATTGCACCATTTACAGCAAATCCGACGAAATATATATATATATATATATATATTATATATATAGGTCTATATATAAATCAGAACCGATTTTCACGAAACTTAGCTCACATAATTTCGATTTTCACAAAATATAGTATACATAATCCTAGACTCAATATACGACAATTCTAGACCCAATATAGACGAAAATATATATGGGAACTATATCTAAATATGAACCAATTTCAATAGGGTTCGTCCTTGGGCCAAATAAATGAGCTATGTCAAATTTCATTCAAATCGGATAATAAATGTGGCCTGTACTTTGTTTACAATTTAACACGGAAAGACGAACGGACATGCATAAATCGACTTAGAAAGTGTATCTATGCATATTACCCTGTACCACAGTGTGGTGAAGGGTATAAAAATCCATGCCTATAATAGGCCTTTAAAAAATATTCATTAATCCAGTAAGGAAAGAAGTAAAGTCGGACTGGGCCGACTATATGATACCCTCCACTACTTTGGGTATCTTTCTCCCACCCAACTTTAATTTCATTCGAGCAGATTTAGAGCCGTCTGCGTAACATGGGGAAATGTATGGAAAACGATTTATAGCAAAATTGATATTCGTTACTCCGCGTTGTTAAAAATATAATCTACATGTGAGAGCTATATCTAAATCCATCTAAATCTAAACCGATTTTCCCGAAACTCACCACTCATCATTCTAGACTCAATACAGTACGCTATGCCAAATTTCGTGCAAATCGAAGAATATAAAGGGACTTTGGTGTACTATTTACCTAAAATCGGACGAAAATATATATGAGATCTATATCTAAATCTCAACCGATTTTCAGGAAACTTGACACACATCATTGTAGTCCTAATTGATTACTCTGTACCAAATTTCGTGCAAATCGAAAGGTATATAGCGACCGTTTACATTAAATCGGACGAAAATATATACAGGAGCTAATCTAAATCTTCACCGATTTTCCCAATTTCTATAGGGTTCGTCCTTGGGCCAAATAATTGACCTATGCCCAATTTCGTCCAATTCGGACTATAAATGCGACCTGTACTTTTTTACAATTTAACATCGACAGACAGACGGACGGACATGCATAAATCGACTCATAAAGTGATTCTATGCATATTCTCAAAAGGAATCATGTGTCTATCTCGTTTCCTTTTGCCTGTTGCAAACATATACACAAAGACATAATACCCTGTAACAAAGTGTGGTGAAGGGTATAAAAACAACACCTTGTGATTGTATCCATACAATTGGGTTGTGAAAATCTCTAAATTAAATAAATAAAAAATAAAACTAAATGCAAATTACTTTAAACGAAAACATCTTTGTCACGTAACCTTGAAATCAAAATAATGACCTTTACAATAACATTTTTTTATTTTTATTTTACTTCCCCGAAATTGTAATAATTTTTTTTTGGAAATTTTATTTTTTTGAATATATGTATGTAAAGGTCATTTTTGTGATTTGACCATTTACTAGTGTAACTCATTCATATGGATCCACTTACATCCACAGAACAATGTTGAAGATAAACCAAAAAAGTAATAATAACGAAGAACAGCTATTAGCGTTATGGACAATGAATATAAATGGGGTTGTTCTATGTGGAATGCCATGTTGTATTTCCGCCATACTAATAGCCATGTTAGATGGGTTTATTTTAATTGTAACATTTTTGTAACGAACATTTTATGCGTTGTTATCAAATTGAAAATATTAATAAAAAAAACAAGGAAGGACAAAAGTTCGTCATAAGGTCACTAGAAAAACTGCTGTTTGAATGGCGGGATGGAACCATGAGTCGTCCACATTGTTGGAGCACAATGTAAAGTTAATAAATATGCGCTTATTTGACTCTCTTATCTGTAAAAAGTATCTCTCTGTAAAAAGTCTCCGCTTATTTGGTTGATAGTCCTTGAAAAAAATATTCTTAAAATTTCCGCTTATTTGCCAAACTGTCTTAGAAAATATGTTTGTAAATAATCAACACTTATATGCTTAATCATCCTTAAAAATATTATTTCAAAAATTCACGTTTTTTTGGTGATAGACCTTGAAAAATATTCCATTAAAACCCACGTCTAATGGCTAATAAAAAATCTTCTTAGAAAAATTCACGTTTATTTTCCGAATAGTCCACGATAAAATATACATTAACAAATCACGCTTTTTTAAGTGATAGTTATTGAAAACATATTACTTTAAATTTTTAAAATAGGAGGCAAATGACACATACGGGACATCCTATTGCATATATGTATTTGTATCTGTTATTAAATTCGGTTGGTGATACAATAAAAAATTGTACTTAAAAATGAATGTGGGAACATTTATTACTATATGTTGAATGTGTTAAGCATTTTATTGCATGAAACTCAATTAAAACAATTCCGGAGATTTATGTCATGGACATAAACAAAAATATATCCACTTTTTATCAGTAAATAACCATGAAATAAATATTCGGCAATATTCCAAATTAAAACATTTAAAAAAGAGTTAACTGTTGATTGCTCTCTAAAGAGGAAATATATATAGACAACGACGTAATTGATAGTATATGTTTTTAGAACAACAAAATTATGTAACTGAAAAGACAAATTGTGTTGTTCATTGTTGACCTGTTGTTTTCTATATTTTTGTTAAATAATAAAAAATCTATTAAATATTAAAAGATGTAAAATAAAAACCATTGAGCGGAGCAGTATAGAGGGACTGGGCCGACCATATGATGTTCTACACAACTACCACGAAAATCTTTCTGCGGTTCTATATTCTGAGAATTTTGGAATATTTCGTGATATTTGCACTCTCCTGACCGATTACTAACAACCCTGACATATTTTCCAATTTTTTTCTCCAAGGCGAATATTTATGCCATAAAATAAACATTTGGTCACTTTAGGTTTTGGTTGATTTGACCCTCGGAATATAGACCAAAAGTTGTTTTAAGTATTTGGTCAGATCCCTTCACCGTGTAAAATATGTGATGTTCTGCATATGATAATGGCCATAAAAGCGACTAGAAAATCTGACAAAAATAAAGTTTTCGGTTCATTGCACCCCCCCTAATTATCATCTCAACATCACCGAAAACTATAGCCATCGTCCTAGACCATAACCAGAAATTCCTGTAAAATTTAAATGCGATTTCCGCCCTATAGTGGAGTAATAGTAATACTAAACCATATCTTAACACATATACACCTCTAAAAATTTACGTATAGCTCCCACATCCAAATACATACAAAAATATAATTGGTGTCAATTTAAATGTCAACCACTCCTCTTGGATATACTATCAACTTCTCGGGTCCATGTTCTTCAGGAGTAAGATATACGTCATAGAAGAGAAATTTTGTCAGTTGTTACACAAAAGTCTGGGTCCACTGACCGATCTCCACCAAAATTGTCATGCTTATTTTATGGCCACACGCCTTCTCGTGATGTTCGGGTCATAATTGTGGCCTCTAGAGCAACCAGAATAAAGTTTTTGGTCCATTTCATCCCCTAAATATTAACCGATCATTACCAAAAATAAGGGATATTCTTTAGTCAGGACCCGTCCTACATGTACAATTTGGACGATATGTCAATAACTGTGGCCGATTCATTTTCCGATCTTGTCAAAAGAATACGTCTACATAACTGGACCCCTCAGGAAAACAACCAAATACTTTTCACGTTTGGGTATAACAGACCCATTTAAGGAGACCACCCATTCTCGGTTTCAGAAATTTTAATTTTGTATTTAGATTTAATTCGAATCTACACTAATTCAAGAATGTCCCTATGAAATTCCAAGTGAAAATCTCAGCAACTCTTGAAGATATAGCCGATTTATTGTGTCAGCATCAAGTGACGGCTAAAGGGCTTCTCAAACTTTAAACGCGTTTTTCTCTAAACATTTTTTTGCGAATGGCGGGCACAATAACTCAAAGAATAATAATCCGATCGATGCCAAATTTTTGGGACGTTTCTCTGTGAGTGTATAGCTATCATATGAACTAGGATAAATCCAATCGGTCAAAATTATTCCTTATTTTTAACATAGTTTGTGGTAAAAAATAGGCGATTTTACAAAACTATTTTTTCAAATCTCCGCCATTTTGTTGATTTTTAATCCTAGTTCATACGAGAGCCAGTTATGTATCCTTTCTAACACCATTAAGACATTTTAAAGATTTTAGTTGCATTTTCCAATCGATTTTGTCGTAATTGGGGATTCCAAATTCTAGGATCGTGCAATATTCATATGTGCAGAAAATGTTCAACATAGGACCATGTTTTGACGAGAAGTAACTGAATTTTGGCATTTCAGATTCCTGGTTGGTACAAAACTCTTTCATAAAACAATAAAGGGCGTAAAGATCGTAGTTCTAATCCGAATTTTCCTGAGTGTCTATAAATTGATATTTCGTTTTATCACCGAATAAACTTCTTACCATCATTCTATAAATGCCCCAGCCGATTGTATTTTGAATTCGCACCTCTGATTGAGTACAAATTATGTTCTGATTCTTCCTGATCAAAAAAAGTTGCTGTAGGATAGACAAAGCGTTTGTATCTGTGGAAGGAAAAAATATAGTTCTATAATTACTTTTGAATTTTCTCATTCTTCATGGAGGATCCATGATTGGTTTCAAAAAATTTATTTTGTTTTTTATTTAATTTGAATCTACACTAGTTCAAGAACGTCCCTATAAAGTTTTAGCGAAAATCTCAAGAAGCCGATTTAGCATCAGGTGACGACAAGAGTGCGATGTTAATAGTCCAAGTTCATACCAAAGACAGACATGTACTTTTTCGAATGTCGTTGGAATTCCTTGATTCGTTAGTTCCAGTGGTCGGAAATCATGCCCGCTATGGCAATGAAAAAAAGATTCCCTAACCTCAATATAATGTATGTACTTTTTATTGAAGCGAAATTTGGCAAAACCTATCGATTACAACTAGTTATACTTCCTGATTTCATCAAAATTATGCGGCAAAATGCTTTATGTAAAGAAATGTTATATATCGTACTGAACTGTGTCTAGAATTTCGTATACAAAAGTTGCTTTAAATCGGTTCTGATTTCGATATAGCTTCCATACATAAATGGTACACCAAAGACCTCTCGCGTATGTAGTGAATGAGGTCCGTTATATAGGATTTAATCAACTCAAATTTCTACACAGCTTCGATATATATTTGTCGTCCGATGTCTCGTTGATTTTATAACAAATTCTTTCTGACTTCCATATGATAAACACGTTTACATATAATTCCGAATTAAGTATAGTCGTCGGGTGTCAACTTCTATTTATAGCAATACATAGGGTACCCATAATATTTTATAGCTTGCAACAACATACCTGTATACATACAAAGACTTATTGTGTACCTTATAGCCGATTCTGTACAACGTCAGGTTTTTTTATTTCTAAACTGACTGCGACTTATATATATATATATATATATATAAAGTCTTATATTTCATAAAAATTAAAATAAATTATTACTAAAGCTGATGGTTAATTGGAAGTATCCCAATTATGTATGACACATGCAATTTACACAATATTTATTAATTGACTACCCATTGGCGTTTTCAATTTAATTTCATTATACATTTGATGACAACTTGGGGAGTAGTTAATTAGCTATGTAATGGCTATACGACCTTTTAGAGTGCCAAATTTTAATATTCGTTGTAATAAACTGACTCACAATGTTTTGGAGAAATCATAAAGTTCCACGCCCTG